>NC_033798.1:32874295-32909049 GCF_001876935.1 Asparagus officinalis
GGTCAGACAAGCGCGGGTCAGATCCGTCTGACCCGCGTAAGCGTGGGTCAGACCCTGCTGACCCGCGCCGCCCGCGAGTCAGCAGTGTCTGTCGCGCTGTTTCGACCCCCGGACGTGTTTTCGACGGTTTTAAAGCAGTTTTCGCAGGATTTATCTATTCCAGGGGTTCTCAACTGACTTGATATCATCAACAAACATAGTTAGGCTGTTATTAACTAAAGATAAGGCCAAATCACTCATTCTCATCCAAATAACCGCACCCGAGGCTTATAATATGAGCCCAAGACCTTCATTTTACAGATCTGGAATTTTATCAAGGTGATGAGGTGCTGCTGGATTGAAGAGTCAAGGAGTACGAAATTTCAGCAAAGGCTAATGAGATCCCGACGAACTTCAGCACAAAGGAGAAGTCATTCGAATAATCCGAAGCCCCGTACGTCCGTTCCTTGAGATTCGGCTTTATCTTAATCTTGAGAAGAGCTACTGATTTCGCTTGGTCGATTTCAGCACTTCAAACAAATACCTCTTTGGTGAGGTAGGAGCTCCATTAATTTTTCGACAACCAGATCCGATCCCCGATCGTCCACGGATAAACCCCAGCACCGGCAAAGAACCCACGCAAGCAAGTGTCGATAAACGGATCTTGTGTCAAGAAAGTTGCGTTATTTGAATTCATTTGTAAACAATTAAAGTTTTAATAAAATTAATGATGAATGCGACTTTCAGCGAAAACAAATATCACTTCGTTCAGAATGTTCTTGAAGATGGAGATGTGGAGCTTATGAAGATTCACAAAAAAGATAATCCAACAGATATGCTCACAAAGGTGATTCCGAGCAATAAGTCGATCATTGTAGAAACTTATTACAAATTCGTGATTGTTGAGGCCTTTTGAGACCATTTGGATGAACTACGGACGACTTGATCCCTTGGGAGAGGGGGTACGTAGGCAACCACATTGGTGCAGTCGGTTTTGGCGAGACGACACATTGGTGCTCATGTTGGTGTTAGCTCAGTTTCGGGAACACTTCGTCGAGGTGGAGAATTGTAGAAAACAGCGTTGAATTGTTCAAAGTGTTAGAAGACAATAAAATTCAGCAGGCTACAGGTGTGGTGCGTGCCACACCCAGGTGTGGCAGAATCTGTCATGTTGTCTGGGGTGTAGTGCGTGCCACACCCGGGTATGGCAGACGCGTTTTCAGATTCCCACCCTGTTTTATATTATGTTTTGTTATAAATAGAAATACGTTTTTAGGGTTTCTTAACCAGAGAATTAGCATTGTTCTGAGCACTTTGAGAGGGAGATATTGTGATGGAGTTGAGATCTTTGATTAGGGTTATATTTGAGAGTTTGTGCGAGTTGTAACCCGTTGTAATTCTCCTCCATATAGTGAAATCTTCTCATCCTCTCCCCGTGGACGTAGTCAATTGTCGAACCACGTATATCTCTGTGTTTGTGTGATTTTGGCCGTTGATTTGTGGCTTGCTCTCGTGTTTGGTTCTTCTCTCATCGCTTGCCGACTCGTTTGGTTTGCGAGCATGCATCTGCCCGGCACGCAACAGCTTTCACTTTATGGATAAAAATGTCAAATAATTTACTCAGGGGTGACAAGGGGTCTATCTGCAATTAACCAAAAAAAAAGAGTAATGTATGGAAGCGAGAACGTACGTGTAATTTTGTCATATATATAAACCCCTTTATTTCTAACCTAAATTAACAGCCTCTAGATTTATCCGCATTGATTACTTACTAGTTACACTAAAAGCTCTCTCTTATATATAGTTCCCAACTTCATTTCTTTACTCAGTCAGCTTTCTCCTTCTCTCTGAATGTGGGTGTAAAGTTCTCTCAACTTTTTTCTGACTTTAATTTTTGTATTCATTTTGCAAATATTTTTGTATGTAGGAATTTGAGAAGAAAGATGGGAGCTAGAGTACTCTGTTTGATTCTTGGAGTAATTGGACTGTTTCAGTTAATGAATGCAAACCCCAGAAGGATTCTATTGGATACAGATGTGGACACTGATGATTTCTTTGCTCTCTTCTACATTTTGAAGCAAAACAGATCAGAGTTTGATCTCAAGGTTCGGTTCTTGATTGCTTTTTTAACTCAGTTATGTGATGTAAGTCACAGAGTTGGTATGTTTTATACTTCTATGATATGATATTACTATTTTCTTGGATTTAAATCTTCTGCACTACAAGAAAAGTACTGAAAAGACTACTGTAGTATCATAACGTTGATTTTTTTTTTTCTCATTGTTGATAACGGAGCACTCGGAAAACATAGTGTAAAGTGCTCCTAAGTTTTATCCCTTTTTTCTAAGAACACGGCTACTTTCAATTTTTGACAAAGAACCCTTTGGTGCCATTTGGCAACGGGTTAAGTGAGCGGTTAAGGAGACTTAGCCCCTTCTTAACTGGTTAATTACAAAAAATCTATACAATGGTTAAAGTGAGTTAACCCTCTATAATTTGCTAAAAGAAAAAAAATGCATAAAAGAGTTGAGCTAACCCTTATAGAGGTATCAAAACGAGTTAACCGCTCAAAATAATGAGTTTACTCATATTTAAAATGATTAAAAGTTAACCCCCCTCTTTATAAAAAACATAGTCAAACTCCTCGTTATTTTCAAACACTGAAACTGATCACAATTGCTAAAATAAAACTAAAAAATAGGTTAATAATTTAGTCCTTTAGTTATCGAATGGACAAGCTACGTTAATCCTTCTCCTTAATCCCTCTTTCTTTAGACCTTTGCCAAATAGAACCTTTAAGTTTTGCTCCTTTCTTCTAAGAGGCCCTTAACTTTCTTTTTTTTGACATTGGAATTCCTATGTTTTATTCTCTTCTTCTAAAAAGCCCCCAAATTTTCTTAATAACTTAGGGATTTTGTTGTCAAAAGCAGAAAAGTGGGCACTGATTAGAAAGGAGGCGTAAAACTTAGAGGCCTATAGTTGTTTAAAAAGAATTGAGAACTTCTTAGAGGAGAGGGGTAAAACTTAGGGGTTTCTTGTCAAAATTAGAAAGATGTGGGCTTATTTGAAAATAAGAGTAAAACTTAGGAGCTTCTTAGACAATGTTCTCGATCTCACAATGAAAGGTGTGCAAACTGAACATATGTATTAGCTATAGTACTAATCATACTTGTATATGCTACTGGTCATGGATACTAGATATAAAACCAATATAGGTCCACAAAAATATATATAGTGGAAAATCATATATAAATATGAAGCGAACATGAAGGAAATATAAATAAATTTGAAAAATATAAAGCCTATGTTATATAATAGTATCTGAACAAAACAAAATTTCTAAAGTCTTAGTTTCTCAATACGCTCTCTATATCTAAAAGATCAAAATTCTCACACTAGCCAAATTTCAACTTAGATCCATTAATTTTCGTTCAAACCATTTCAATATTCTGATTTTGATGCATACGTTCAGATATTCATATTTAGTTATGTCTTTATTCTCATCCGTGTCCTACAATTTTTTTTAAAAAAATATTGTATATATTAAGCCATGGCAGTACAAATATTTTTATCTTATCATAAACGAACACGGATACATCCAGTTTTGATTAAAATCTTTTATGTATTTTCTTTTATTTATAAAGATTTTTTTTAAAAATTCCCTCTTTTTTAATTCGATATTTGCTGCTGCTTCAAAAGGAGGGGGAAAAAGAATTACATGATTACGTGCTCCACTACAAGAAAGAAATTATGAGAATTGCTTCTCTTAAAGATATCTACATAACCATCTTCGTCGTATATGTGTTGAGACCTAGTTTATGTATAAACTGTTGGGGATTCGAAACAATCAATCGAACCCTCGCCCTTCCGGACCTTGTGTTGAAAGTAGGAAAGTAGGAAATTCACCATAAATTAGATCAAAACTTATAAAAGAGTAAAGGAGACGAACACACAGATTTAACGAGGTTCGACAACGTGCTTACGTCCTCGGGAGCCACACCACACAATTCTTTTATTAGTTGAAGAAGAAATACAAGCTCTCAAACTAGGTTTTTATCTCTCTGAGATTCTCTCTTTTTCTACAGTCAAAAAAACTCTCTTTTTCGTGTTCTTACAAACCCTAAAAATCGTTTAAGGTATATATATAGAGTCCTGGTAGAAACAGAATCCAAAACAATTTAGGAAACTGGTTGACTGAGTCGTGGTCGACAGTGACGGTCGACCGCACAGGTCTCGCGGTCGATCGAACCAAAACCCGAGACCAAAACCAATTACAGAGATTTGTGCGGTCGAACGTCGCGATCGACCGCCTTCGGATCAAACTCTTCCTGAGCTCCTGTGCCTGTTTACGGTCGACCGCAGAAGACTCGCGGTCGACCGTGGATCTTTCTGCCTGTTTTCTTCGTCGTTTTGATTCCAGCTCTTGTCTCGACTTTGGGTCTACACTTTAGACTAACAATCTCCCATTTGAAGACCAAAGTGCCTGCAGTGAGTTCACCTAAACTCTCCCCTTCTTCGCGTGTATCTTCCCCTCCTCGAAAAATCATTTCTTCAATCAACAATATCCCAGCGATCTCGCCAATCCTCGTAGTGTGGCTCCGCCTTTGTTTTCTGCTCGTGAAGGCCAACTGAAGTTGCGCACAACTCCAGTTTCTCAATGGTGACTGCCTTCGTCAACATGTCCGTCGGATTTTGACTCTCCAAAATCTTCATCAAATGTAACTTTCCGTCTTCAACCAGCGAGCGTATAAAATGGTATTTTACGTCGATATGCTTCGTTCTGGCATGATATACTAGATTCTTGGCAAGAGGTATAGCGTTCTGGCTATTATAATAAAGAACTCCTTTCCATTGCTTCAGATCCAACTCTTCCAAATACCCATTCAACTAGATCATCTCCTTGCTTGCCTCAGTCATCACGACATACTCAGCCTCGGTTGTAGACAAAATCACAATCTTCTGCAGACGTGAGACTCAGCTCACTACTGTCAATGCTAGCTAAGGTATAAACATACCCCGTGGTACTTCGCCTCGTATCATGATCACCGGCGAAGTCCACATCCACGTATTCCTGCAGCACCAACTCATTCCTCCTAAAACATAGTGGCTTGTTCGTTGTTCCCCTCAAGTACCGCAATATCCACTTTACGGTCTCCCAATGCTGCTTCCCTGAATTGCTTGCAAACCTGCTCACAACTCCCACTGCATGGGTGATGTCCGGCCTCGTGCAAACCATCGCGTACATGAGACTCCCAATGGCCAAAGAATATGGCACACTGCTCATATGTTCTCTATCTGTATCTGTCTTGGGTGATTACTCCTCAGATAACTTGAACTGACTTCCAAGGGGCGTGCTAACAACTTTAGCATCCTGCATATTGAACCTCTGAAGTACCTTCTTAATGTATTCTGCTTGGCTCAATCTCAACGTCCCTTCAGCTTCATCCCTATTGATTCATATCCCTAGAATCTGCTTTGCTGCACCTAGATCCTTCATTGTAAATTCCTTTGCTAGCTACTTTTTCAAACTGTTTATATCTTCTAAACACAGTCCTGCTACCAACATTTCATCAACATATAATAACAAGATAATGAAGCTGGACTTGAAGCTTTTGAAATAACAGCAATGATCCAAAATTACATCTTTTGTAGCTATTGTTTTGCATAAAGTTATCAAACTTCTTATACCACTGTCTTGGAGCCTGTTTTAAGCCATATAATCTCTTCTTGAGCTTGCACACCATCTCTTTCTTTCCTTCTTCAATGAAGCCAACAGGCTGTTTCATGTAGATTTCTTCATCTAAGTCACTATGAAGAAAGACAGTCTTCACATCTAACTGCTTAAGAAAGAGATCTTCTGCAGCTACCAAACTCAATATCATTCTGATGGTCGTGAGCTTCACAACAGGGGAAAAAATCTCTGTGTAGTCCACTCCTTCCCGCTGTTGAAACCCTTCACTACTAATCTGGCCTTGAATCTCTTGTTTCCATCACTCTCTTGCTTGACCCGATAGACCCATTTGTTATGTAAGGCATTCTTCTGTGCAGGGAGCTGGGCTAACTCCCATGTCTCATTAGTGAGTAGAGAATCCATCTCATCCTGCATCGTATGCTTCCACTGCTGAGATTCACTCACTTGCATTGCCTCTTTATAGCACTCTGGCAAACCCCTATCTGTCAACAATAAGTAGTCAAGAGATGAAAAATATTTGGGATTTGGTTTGGGTACCCTGGATGACCTCCTAAGCTCCATGCCCTGTGTAGTTTCTTCTGCACCTAGAGCCTTCTCCCCGTTCTGTGGTCAGAATAAACATCATCACCTTTATCTAGAAGTTCTTCTATATCCACGTACTCAGACCCATCTGTATCTGAAATGCTGCTCCTACTGCTTTGGCTATCATTGGCTGTTCTTGTACATCACCTCCTCATTGAATATCACGTCCCTGCTTCTGATGATCTTCCTGTTCTTCTAATCCCAAAGGCGATACCCGAACTCATCAATGTCGTATCCAATGAATGTGCACTTTTGTGACTTAGCTTCTAGCTTGTTTCTGACATGGTCACTGCTATGAACATAAGCCACACAACTAAATACCCGCAAGTGTGAGAGATTTATCTTCTTTCCACTCCAACCCTCTTCTGGAATTCCAAAATCTAATAGAACTGATGGCCCGTGATTAATAAGTTAAGCTGTTGTATGCACCGTATCCGCTTAAAATGTCTTAGGTAGACCTGCATGTAATCATATACTTCTGGCACGCTCTGTCAAGGTTCTGTTCATCCTCTCTGCAATACCGTTCTACTGCACATAACCTCTTGAACTCCTCCTGCTCGTATTCTTCACCATTGTCTGATCTCAGACACTTTACCTTCAGATTTGTCTCGTTCTTCACCATGACCTTCCACTTCTTAAAGACTCCAAACATCTCTGCCTTGTGCTTCATGAAGTAGACCCACACCTTCGTCGAGTGATCGTCGATGAAGGTGACATAATATCTCAAACCGCCAAAAGAAGACATGCTGGCTAGACCCCATACATCTGTATGAATCAACTCTAGCTTCTGAGCCTTAGGTGACCTTCCACCCTTCTGGAAACTAACCCTCTTCTACTTCCCAAAGATGTAGTCTTCACAAACCCCGACTTTCACGGAGTCGATCCCGATCAGTTTTCCCTGTGAATGTAAGATCTTCATCCCCTTCTCGCTCATGTGTCCTAGCATGTTGTGCCACAAATCTGTACTCTCTTTGCTAGCTTTAATTGTTAGGGTGTCACTCGTATGTAAGGTGAGGTAGAGAGTCCCGAGTTTGTTGCCTCGAGCAACTATCATCGTACCGTTGGAGATTCTCTACGAATCCCCTGTGAATGTCGAAACATAGCCTTTTGCTCTAAGCTGTCCCACCGAAACAAGATTCCTCTTTAGTTTTGGCACGTGTCTCACATTCTTTAAGGTCCACTTAGAGTCCTTCATCTGAATCTGCACTTTACCCTTTCCAACAATATTACAGGGCTCGTTATTCCCCAAATACACTTTTCCAAAGTCCCCCGCTACATAGTTCTATAGAAGCTTCCTGTTAGCAGTAGCGTGGAAAGATGCTCCTGAGTCAATGACCCAAGAATCCGAGTCGCTATCCATAGCAAAGATCAAGGCGTCCTGCACAATATGAGCCTCCTGCTCACCCGTATCCTTTTTTGGACTCCTGCAGACTAAAGATATATTGCCCTACTTCCCGCAATTCCAACACTTCCCTTTGATAGGCCTAACCTTCGAGTTTGACCTCTTCTTCACTAATTTCGATGATTCCTGTTTTGGTTTCTTTTCTTCTGGCTTCTGCCTCTCTGCTCGAAACTTAGAGCTGAACATGAACCTTCTGATTTGGACGATTTTCTTCTAACCTCCTCGGATAGAATCATGCTAACCACCTCACTCAATTCAACTTTTCTTTCCCCGCCGAATTGCTGATTACCGTCACATAACCTGCCCAACTATCCGACAACTGCGATAGTAATAATAGGGCCTGCACTTCGTCATCAAACGTGATATCTACGGAGATAAGCTGATCAACAATCATGTTAAACTCGTTGAGGTGCATCGTGAAGGACCGTCCTTCTGCCATCTTGAGGTTGAAAAGAGTTTTGATGAGATGCACTTTGTTTTCCACCGACGGTTGCTCGTACATCTTCGCGAGCGCTTCCATAAGCCCCACCATCGTCTTCTCCTTTAATATGTTGTGGGCTACTAATTTGGTGAGCGACAAACGGATTTACCCTAGAGCCTTCCTATCCAGTATCTCTTAATCACCATTTGACTCCTCTTTCTTCTGTCCCTTCTCCTTGCCCATCAACGGGCGATACAAATCCTTCTGGTACAGATAGTCCTCCATCTGTGACTTCCAGTAGGCAAGTCTAAACCGCCAAACTTCTCGATCTTTGATTTGTTTTCCTCTATTATGGTTTTCACACAAATTGCTGAACGAAGCTCTGATACCAGTTGTTGGGGATTTGAAACAATCAATCTAACCCTTGCCCTTCCGGACCTTGTGTTGAAAGTAGGAAAGTAGGAAATTCACCATAAATTAGATCAAAACTTATAAAAGAGTAAAAGAGACGAACACACAGATTTAACGAGGTTCGACAACGTACCTACGTCCTCGGGAGCCACACCACATAATTCTTTTATTAATTGAAGAAGAAATACAAGCTCTTAAACTAGGGGTTTATCTCTCTGAGATTCTCTCTCTTTCTACAGTAAAAAAAACTCTCTTTTTCGTGTTCTTACAAATCCTAAAAATCGTTTAAGGTATATATAGAGTTCTGGTAGAAACAAAATCACAAATGGTTTAGGAAACTGGCTGACTGTGTCGCGGTCGACCATGGCGGTCGACCGCGCAGGTCTCGCGATCGATCGCAGTGGTCGACCGAACCAAAACCTGAGACCAAAACCAATTACAGAGATTTGTGTGGTCGACCGCCACGGTCGACCATCTTCGGATCCAGCTCCTCCTGAGCCCCTGTGCCTGTTCGGAGTCGACCGCAGAAGACTCGCGGTCGACCGTGGATTTGTCTGCCTGTTTTCTTCGTCGTTTTGATTCCAGCTCTTGTCTCGACTTTGGGTCTACACTTTAGACTAACAAAAACCTTATACCATGGTGTGATAAGGGTGTTTGAGGAGGGGAGAAGAGTAACAAGATAAGAAATTTGGTTTGAAAGGAAATTTTGGGTGTTGGGGTGGTGGAGTGAGTGGAGGAGATCGGATGGAGAAAATGAACTAACAAGTGGAGAGAAAAAATTCTCTCAAGTTAAAGACACATGACAAGAAGGAAAACGAACCATATAGCAAGACAAAAATTGAACGATTAAATCATGAGCTTAGTATTTCGAGTAGTACCTTATTTTCATTATGGTATACATTTTTTTTTTCATTTTGGAGATTATAATATTAACATAAACTTTTGATGCCAATTTGATATTATGTTGTATAGAAAAATAACCAAATTTATATATTTCTTAGTAGAAAAAATAACAAGATTGGTTTTAATTTTGATATTAATGTTGGGGATGCACAATGCCCCTGATGCGATTTGGAAATAGAGATTTAGGAGAGAAGAGAGAAAAAGCAAACAATCTCAAACACACAAGATTTACGTGGTTCGCTTCTCAATGTGAGAAACTACGTCCACGGCCGCCGCAGGAGAAAAATTCACTATTTTTCGTCTCTTTATATCATGCCCTAATCAACCCCTTTATAGACTTAAGGGTTTAACCAAAAAAAAAAGAAATAGAACAAAACAGGTTAAAATTCGAAACTGGACCAAAACCCGACTCCGGTCGACCGCCGCACCACGTGCGGTCGACCGCGACGAATCCTATTCCTGATCAAGCTCTCTGGACTTTGGGCGGTCGACCGCAGCGCCATGTGCGGTCGACCGCGAAGCTGACCGCAGTCTGGGCTTGCTCTCTGGACTTTTGCCGGTCGACCGCAGCGCCATGCTCGGTCGACCGCGATGAGCTCCTGGCCTGTGCACCCAGCTGTGCACGACGTCGGTCGACCGCCGCGCCATGACCGGTCGACCGCGATGAGCTCCTATTCCTTCAATGTTTTTGCTTGAACTCCGCCATCGTCGATCCTGTTCATCCTATTCTAACTTTGTTCCTCTTCTCTTCTGAAGTATAGGGCATGCTTGATAGTTAGGCTTCACATATCCTAACAATCTCCCACTTGGAGACTAACTATCAACCTCTTTTAGCTCTCTCTACGGCGACGGCCTCCGTACCATCAAGTGCTGAGGCCAACTAAAGTTGAACACAACTTCAGTTTCTCTATAGTGACAACCTTGGTAAGCATATCAGCTGGGTTCTTACTTCCTTAAATCTTCACAAGTTCTAACATGTCCTCGTCCAACGCTGATCTTATGAAGTGGTAGCGGACCTGTATGTGTTTGGTCCTTGCATGAAAAGCGGGATTCTTTGCCAAATGAATTACGCTCTGGCTATCACAATGTAGGACACTCTTCTCACTTTTCTGTCCCAGCTCCTCCAAGAAACCCTGCAACCATATCATCTCCTTGCTTGCCTCTGTCACAGTAACATATTCAGCCTCTATCATTGATAAAGCAACGATCTTCTGCAACTGAGAAACACAACTAATAGCTGTAGAGCCCAAAGTGAATACATATCCTATAGTGCTCCTTCTCTGGTCTATCTCACCAGCATAGTCTGCATCAACAAAACCCTGCAGGACTAACTTGCCTCTCCTGAAGCATAAGCAATCTTCTATAGTACCTCGCAGGTATCTCAGAATCCACTTTACTGCTTCCCAGTGCTGCTCTCCTGGATCTGATATAAATCTGCTCACAGCTCCCACTACATGGGCAATGTCAGGTCTCGTGCATACCATGGCGTACATAAGGCTTCCGATGGCTGAAGCATAAGGAACCTTAGCCATGTAATCTTTCTCTTCATCAGTCTCGGGGCACTGCTCCTTAGTCAATCTGAAATGACTAGCTAACGGTGTGCTGACGGCCTTAGCACCACTCATCCCGAATCTCTCAAGCACCCGTCGAATATACTCGGCCTGAGATAGTCGTAGTGTGCCTAAGAGTTTGTCTCTGCTGATCTTCATTCCCAATATCTGCTTTGTTGTGCCTAGGTCCTTCATGTCAAACTCACTCGACAGCTGCTTCTTCAGCTTCTTGATCTCTCTCATATCTGACCCGGCCACAAGCATGTCGTCGACATATAGGAGCAGGATGATGTAACTCTTGTCAAACTCTTTGACAAAACAACAATGATCAGCATTGCACCTGGAGTAGCCGTTCCTGTGCAAGAATCCATCGAATTTTTTGTACCATTGCCTTGAAGCTTGTTTTAGGTCGTACAAGCTCTTCTTCAATCTGCATACCATCTTCTCTTTTCCCTTCTGAGTAAACCCCTCTGGCTGCTGCATATATATCTCTTCCTCTAGATCACCGTGGAGGAAAGCCGTCTTTACATCTAGCTGCTCGAGATGTAGATCTTCAGCTGCAACAATACTCAGGACTGTTCTGATGGTAGTTAGTTTGACTACTGGAGAGAAGATTTCTGTGTAATCAACTCCTTCTCTCTGCTGAAATCCTTTAACCACCAATCTGGCCTTGTATCTCTTGGAACCATCATGTTCCTCTTTGATTCTGTACACCCATTTATTGCTCAAGGCCTTTTTCCCCGTTGGTAGCTTCGCAAGTTCCCATGTATTGTTGGTGTCCAAGGATTTTATTTCATCTTTCATGGCGAGCTCCCACTTGCTCGCATCATCCACTCGAAGGGCCTCATCATAACTTTCTGGCTCTCCACCGTCACTCAAAAGTAGGTAATTGAGATGAGCTCTTGGCTGTAGTGATGGATACTTAGGATTGGGCTTGGGAACTCTAGCTGACCGCCTCAACTCTCTAACGGGGGAAACAATCTCTCCATCTTCATCTGCCCCCTCTGAAGTGGTCTCATCCATCATCTCTTCTTCTTCATCAGAACTAGCGAAATATGTAGGATCACTCTGCATCGAGCTAGTGGGCTGAACTGCATCACGGTCTTTGTAGAGGACTGATTCGTTAAAGACCACATCCCTGCTTCTGATGATTTTCTTGTTCTGCTCGTCCCAGAACTTGTAGCCAAACTCATCGCCGCCATAGCCAACAAAGAAACATTTTAAGGACTTAGGATCAAGTTTGCTTCTAGCATGATCACTCAGATGTACATATGAAACACATCCAAATACTCTCAGGTGAGAAAGGTTTACCTGCTTTCCACACCATATTTCTTCAGGTATTTTGTACTCCAAAGGCACCGATGGTCCCCGGTTGATCAAGTAGGCAGCTGTGTTGACTGCTTCTGCCCAGAATTGCTTTGGAAAACCTGCTTGTAACCGCATACTTCTGGCTCTATCAGTCAATGTTCTGTTCATGCGTTCTGCTACGTCATTCTGCTGGGTGTACCTGGCACTGTCCTCTCTAATCTAATGTCGCTGTCATAACAGAACTTCTTGAACTCTGAGTCTTCATACTCGCCGCCGTTGTTAGAACAAAGCTTCTTGATCTTCAAACCGGTCTCGTTCTCAACCATAGCCTTCCATCGCTTGAAGACTTCAAACACTTCTGATTTGTGTTTCATGAAATAGACCCAAGTCTTCCTCGAGTGATCATCTATAAAGGTCATGAAATATAACATTCCGCCGGTGGATGGAACCGATGCTGTGCCCCACACATCTGTGTGAACTAACTCAAGCTTCTCTTCTTTAGGAGTTCTGCCAACCCTTTTGAAGCTTATTCTCTTTTGTTTCCCTAGAATGCAGCTTTCACATAGGTCAATATCAGCCGATCTCAAACCTGGTAACTTCTCGTTCGATTGCATAACCTTTAGGCCTTTGCTACTCATGTGACCTAGCCTCTGGTACCACAAATTTGAGTCTTCACTGCCTTCAGCCACTGCAATGGAACCTCGTGCATCTATCGTCATGTAGAGAGATCCCGTCTTTGTACCACGGGCAACAACCATGGATCCCTTTGTAACCTTCCATGTATCACATGCAAAGGTTGATACGTATCCCTCTTTCGCCAATTGTCCTATGGAAATCAGATTTTTCCTCAAGCTAGGAACATGTCTCACATCACTCAGCTTCCATGTAGACCCATTGAGCTTAATTTGCACGACTCCTTTGCCAACAATATCACAAGGATGATCATCACCAAGATAGACTTTTCCTAGGTTTCCTGAAATGTAGATCTCAAATAAATCTCTATTTGAGGTAGCATGAAATGAAGCTCCTGAATCCAGCACCCACGATTCAGTTTTACTCTCCAACGAACAGATTAGGGCATCATCTGATTCTCCTGAGGCCACGTTCGCTTCAGTCTTGTTCTCCTTATCCTTCTTGGGTTCTCGGCACTGATTCTCATAGTGGCCAAACTTGCCACAATTCCAGCAATCGATCTCCTTCTTGCCCTTGCGGTTCCTGGACTTTGGCCTTCCGTTCCTCGAGTTAGATCTTCCTCGGCTACTCCCTCTATTTCTGTTTCTGTTTCTTCCTATGCCCTCAAGATTCAAGGCCGACCCTGAATTAGAAATCCCTTCCTCTTGTCTTCTTATTTCCTCAGTCATAATCATATCCATCACCTCTGAAAACTTCAGTTTTGATTTGCCACATGATCCACTGATCGAGATAACGGTGCCCTTCCAACTGTCGGGCAATTGACCAAGTATCAAGAGGGCTTGGATTTCATCATCAAACTGAATATTGACCGAATTTAATTAATCCGTGATCTCGTTAAACTCGTTCAGGTGTTCCTTGAATTTCCGACTCTCGGACATCCTCAAATTAAATAGCTTTTTAATGAGATGTACCTTATTCGCCGCAGATGGCTGCTCATACATACTAGACAACGCCGCCATGAGATCCGCCGTCGTATTCTGATTCTTGATGTTGAACGCTACTGATTTAGACAAGGTCAACCTAATCGCTCCAAGGGCCTTTCGATCCAATAGCTTCCAATCCGCATCTTTCATATCCGTCGGCTTCTCTCTCAATGGTAGGTATAAATCCTTCTGATAGAGGTAGTCCTCCATCTGCATCTTCCAGAATCCGAAGTTTGTTCCATCAAACTTCTCAATCTTGGATGTTTCCTTCTCAGATCCTATTGTCTCTAACCTCAAATCGCTCGCGCCGAATCTGGTCGCTCTGATACGACTTGTTAGGGATGCACAACCCCCCTGATGCGATTTGGAAATAGAGAATTAGGAGAGAAGAGAGAAAAATCAAACAATGTCAAACACACAAGATTTGCGTGGTTCGCTTCTCAATGTGAGAAACTACGTCCACGACCGCCGCAGGAGAAAAATTCACTATTTTTCGTCTCTTTACATCATGCCCTAATCAACCCTTTTATAGACTTAAGGGTTTAACCAATAAAAAAGGAAACAGAACAAAACAGGTTAAAATTCGAAATTGGGCCAAAACCCGACTCCGGTCGACCGCCGCACCACGTGCGGTCGACCGTGACTAATCCTATTCCTGATCGAGCTCTCTGGACTTTGGGCGGTCGACCGCAGCGCCATGTGCGGTCGACCGCGAAGCTGACTGCAGACTGGGCTTGTTCTCTGGACTTTTGCCGGTCGACCGCAGCGCCATGCTCGGTTGACCGCGATGAGCTCCTGGCCTGTGCACCCAGCTGTGCACGACGTCGGTCGACCGCCGTGCCATGGCCGGTCGACCGCGATGCAGAAAACTGTCTCCTTCGTCGTTTTTGCTTGAAATCTGCCATCGTCGATCCTGTTCATCCTGTTCCAACTTTGTTCCTCTTCTCTTCTGAAGTATAGGGTATGCTTGATAGTTAGGCTTCACATATCCTAACAATTAATTCCATAGTATCGCGTGTAAAAAAATACCATATGAAAAATATGGGTCCCATTAAGAATGCCGATTTGATAATTTGCCCACTAAAAAATGATGTACTGCGAAAACCATATTACATAAACACTTAAAAAAACAAACTCAAAACACCATTAAACTCTTGTAAATTTGTTTTGTGCAACCAAGTCTTGAATGGATTTCCTTCCCTACTTCGCTGCACTCTGCTCTTCTCTTCTCTCCAACGTGCCCACTAGCAAAGAATGAGTTACACAATGACAATGACACATCACATTAATTTTTGGCATGTTATTTCATGTGCGACTTTGTAAGCCAAAAAAGATCATGGAACTCGGAATAAGGACATATTAATTAGAAGCATCTCTATAGGAATAGGACAATTTACATTATAGAGAAAAGAGTTAAAATTTTAAACTAATCACTTCTAAATGGTATAAATTACTCTACTCTATGGAGGCGTTCTAATAAAATCTGCACTTAGGACCTTGTGGACCGTCAAAAGGAGTTAATTAGAGGCAAGTAATGAAGCAAATATATTTTAATTTTTTAATTGATATTTGACTATTTAAAGAAAATGATTTTTTTTAATTGAGAATCATTTTACTCAAAAACTAAAAGTGCAAATTATTTAGGCCATAGGTCAACACTATATATCAAGTTAACATCTATTCTCCACCTCCAAAATCACCTTCAGCAGTCCACATATAGAAGAAATCTATTACGGAGAAAGGTCAAGTCTGATACAATCCAATCCTCTCCTCTTATCGTCATTAATTAGAAATAGAAAATATGGAAAAAGGTATTGGCTTGAAAGCAAGGACATCAAAAGTTACTGTCCCCGTCGTCTCGAGCACAACCAGTAACACCTAAAACCATTTTCCTAAACTTTATCCCAATTTATCCCCCATATTGCAATAACCAATAAACAAATTTATCTTGCACTAACTATTCTACTTTGATTTTTTTTTAATTAAAAAGTGATGGTTCTTGTGTTAATTAAGATTATTCATATGTGGATATAGTCCTGCATTGAATACAAAAACTGATGAGTTTAAAATAGAACTTCAAACTAATATCTAACAGCTCAAACTTTTGGGTAAAAAATTAATTTCTAATCTCTACCTAAGGGTCATTAACTCTATGTTTAGCCTGACTTCTTCCCAATTTGTTAGGTGCAAGACAAAGTTGTTTTTATTAATTAAGTACTCCACCACACGCGATGCGTGCCTGACACAATATGTATTTGTGTAAAAATTAAAATTGCTTTTATCACCTATGCTAATATAAGTATGTGTATTTATTGTGAAAACTGATATTAAGTCTAAGGTAATTCACAATGTTGGGGGATCGTCACACCCACTCTCTGCAGAAGCGAATCATCTCGAGAGAAAGCCCTGTCTTTTGTTTTTCACAAAAGTGAAGCCAACCTTGATGTTCCTGTTTTAATATGAAACAAGAACAGAAGTGAATATCTCAGCGAGGTGAGATATACACTATTCCCGATATCAGTTCTAGATCTGAATATCGAGGGAATGACAAGTAATGGCGAATACACAAAAACCAATAAAGAAGACACGAGATTTACGTGGTTCGACAAACTTGCTTACATCCACGGGAGGGGGTGAAGGGAGATTCCACTATGATGGAGAACACCGACGACTTGCGCAACCAGCAAGCTCGTCCCAAAGAGATGAGGCTTCGATTTTACCCAAGAAAAGATGACCATTTTCTTGTACAATCGTTCCAAGTTCTCTCTCTTTTCTCTCCTCAAGATCTCACCTTTTAGATCTAAAAAAACTCTATTAAAACTCTCTGCTATAGCCAGTAAACCCCCAATTTGAAACCCTAGGACGAGGTTCCTATTTATACCAAGAAACCAGGGCCCAAAAAATAATCTGGAAAAGATCTGCACCGATCTGGAAAGCCCGCTTCGAGACACCCTGAGGTGTCTCGGGTGCCGAGACACCTTAGGGTGTCTCGCATGCCGAGGAGACACCCTTTGGTGTCTCGCAGTGTCCATGCGCCATGCCGACGAGACATCCTTCTCGCGATGTCTGTTCACAATTCTCCACCTCGTACATCATTTTATAAACCTTAAATTTTGGGTGAACACTAGAAGAACGCTACAAGCATCACAAGAGAGATCTGAAATACCAAACCATGTCAAAACCAGCTGCACCATTATACGATGACTGCCTATGTACCCTTTGACCGAGATCAAGCTAACTGTAGTTCTGAAAAATTTATTATCCATATAGTCTCCACCTCACCCTATCACCGCCCCGAATGGCCATGCCCTCTTGGGCAGATCAACACGGGCTGATATGAATCAATCCTAAGCAATACTAAAACTTGCTACTTGTTACCACCTCGGTCAACATGTCTGCGGGATTCTCATTTGTGTACACCTTCATGAGAGAAATATCACCTTCCTCTATGACATCCCACACAAAATGATACCTAACATTGATATACTTGGTACGAGCATGATGAACTTGATTCTTAGCCAAATAAATTACACTATGGCTATCACACCACAAGTTCACACACTTCTGCTCAATCCTCAAATCATCTAGAATACCCCAAAACCATAATGCTTCCTTCACTCCCCTTGCCATGGCTATGTACTCAACCTCTATAGTAGAAAGTGGCACTATAGCCTGTAACATCGATTGCAAACTAACTGGAGCACCATATATTCTGAACATATAACCAGTAGTAGATCGTCATCTGTATAGATCGCCCGCAAAATCTGAGTCTACAAACCCATCAATTGTAGGCATCCAAAATTGCCTACAAGGTTCACGTACGCAGCTCGAGGCGAAATGCAAACGATAAGCATCATCATTCAAGTCAAGAAATGATTATCCAGCCCCGTGGAAGCTAACGAATCTACAAAATGAGTCATTAGAGTATACAAGTCAACGGAATGACGAAATACGCAATGCAAGTCCGGAGAAGTTAGAAAGTGTCAAATACCTCAAAGTGGCCCGCACTAAGGATTAATATTTTGACCATGATACAAATTGAATCTGGAAAAATTCAAAAGATGAAAGTTGAAGGCATCTTCATCAGCTTTCCAACGCATCTTGAATCACTTCATTTCGAGGTCGGATGAGTGAGTTAAGGCCGCTACAGTCTGACCCATGCTACAATCCGACCCGCGCTACAGTATCCGACCCGCGCTACAGTAATCCGACCCGCGCTACAGTGCTCTGACCCGTGCTATAGTGATTCGACCCTCATGCTACAGTGATCTAACCCATGCTGTTTTGATCCCCGGATGCGTTTTCGACAGTTTTGAGCGGTTTTCTCGGTATTTATCTGTTCCAGGGGTTCCCAACTGATCTGATATCATCCCTAAACATTGTTAATCAGTTATTAACTGAAGATAAGAACGAATCATTCATTCTTATCCAAAACCCCCAACCAAAGCCTATAAATACGAGATCGGTGACTCATTTCAAGGGGCGGATTAATTATCAAGACGAGGAGGTGCTGCCGAGTTGGAGAGCAAGGGAGCACGAATTTCAGCAAGGGCTAGCAAGATCTCGGTGAATCCCGGCATAAAGAAGGAGAAATTCGAAGGATCTGAAGCCTGTTCTCATCCGTTCCTCGAGATTAAGCTTGGTCTTAATCTCGAGAAGAGCTACTGATTTTGCTTGGTCGATTTCAACGTTTTAAGCAAATACCTCCTTGGTGAGGTAGGAGCTCTGCCAAATTTTCAGCAACCGGATCTGATCAAAGGTGGTCCATGGATAAACCCCCGCACAGGCGAAGACACCCACGCAAGCAGGAGACGATAAACGAATCTTGCGTTTATTTTAAAAAGAATTGTATCTTTTATTTTCATTGTATAAAAGTCTTATAAAAAGACCGATCTTTTTGAACTTATTGTAACGATCAAAGTTGTAATGAGTTATACAATGAAGAAAACAATTTTCGACGAAAACAAACTGGCGACCATAGTGGGAGCCAACGGTCTCGCTGCCGAGGCCGTCGTGTCGCAACCGATGATTAAGATCCTGGTTGAAGAGGTGGTCGAATACGAGTTCGACCGACAGAAGTATGAAGAATACCTCTCGTCCTCCTCCTCCAGATCCTCCGCTTCTTGCAAGCGCAGGAAGATCAATACCCCCGTTGCTGTGGTAGCTGAACCTTGCAATGCCCTTCCGACCTCCAACGAGTCCGGATCTGCAGATCTGAACTCCTCCTCAATCAAAGAGTTGAGTACAGAAGGCGCGCCCACTTTATCGAAGAGAGCTCACCAATGGCAGTGCCAACGCCTTGCGCGCCAACTCGTTAGGGCTTTGGAGTCAATTGACAGGATCCGTTACGAGGCGGATCTGAAAATTAGGCAACGCCAAGCGCCCCAACAGCGGACAAATGCCCTCTCCTCCAAATCACCAACAAGTGAATGGGTACAAGTCAAAAGGACCCGTTCAACTCTTGAAGAACGGATGAAAAAGCTCCGCGCACTGCTTGCGCACGCGCGAATTCTTGCGCAAGAGGCCAAATAGTTACAGAGGGAAGAAGTGGAAAAGAAGCCACAAAAACCGCACAAAGTTTGGAGGCCAAAGTCCAAGACGGCGGCTGAAAAGATCTCGCAGGTCAACTCGAATCGACTCCCGCTTAATTCGCAAGGTTCACTCGATCCGATCGTCAATTCACCTGGTCACTCGACCTCGACCCGCCATAAAATGTGGTCACCAAATCCGACCGCCGAAATGCGGGTTCCTCGAATCCGACCCGCCAATTCGCAGGTCACTCGAATCCGACCCGTCAATTCGTAGGTCACCCAGATCCAACCCACCAAGTCGCGGGTCACCCAAATCTGACCCTCCGACCCACGGGTCACCCAAATTTGACCCGCGCCAGAGTCAAGGCAGAAGATGTTCTGCATCTGTTTCGTTGATCCCTTTGAGTTCCGCATCTCCGGTGGAGCCCCGCGACAATGTAGACTTGTCCTATTTCAAGATGAGGATGGCGGATCACCTGGGTCCTTTACGCAAAGATCGAGGCAAATTTTCGATCGAAGAACGCTTAAGTATGGTGACTGCACCCCAAGCGACTCGTCGAGCTGGGGGTTGCGCACTCCCTTGCAACAATTTCAAACCTTCTTATAAAGGGAAAACTCCGGTTTCCACCCGCCTAGGGGTGTGTATCGAAAACCAGGAGCCTGTTAAGATCCTGCGCTCCCAAAAGCGTAGTTCTAAACACGTGATTCTTGAGAATGCTAATAAAGCGGCAAATCCCCTGAAAGAAACGTATTCATCTGACGATGACAACGTTATACCAGGTGAGTTGTGTCAACACACGATAGGTTGCTCTGGTCATCTGACCGATGAGTTGTACTATCGAGCTAGGGGTATGAACAAGTCTCAGAAGAGATATACCCGAGAAACAAAATCTCACTACCCGTGCGCCGAACTTATTAGGGTAGTATTATCAGTGTGTAGCTGCCCTAAGACCGCTCCGCAGAGGGTCTCGGTATTCAAGAGGATCTCCAACGGAATGGCAAAGTCGAAGCCAAGGCGTTTCCGCAAGAAACAATCGGCCGTTCAAGGTGACGAACTTCCAAAAGTCATAATAAATATGGTTGATAAGGGAAAGTCGATTCGACCTTCTACTTCTGACCCCCTCGTATCGCATCGTCTGACTCGGCTACGCTAGGGACTATTAGACGTAGGGATTATCAGAGAATGCAGAGAGGATTATCCTCGAATGACGAAGCGTCAAATGCCAACTCTACAGTCGCTTCTGACAATACAGTATCCAGCCCTGGTCAATCCCGCGAAGCATTCATGATCAATACTAAGCAAATAGCCAAAATCATTGAGGATGCTCTAGCCAAGCAGAAGCAAGCATTCAAAACCGAAATGGAAATGGATATGCAGGAGATGAGACAAGAGCATGACCAACAGATCCAAGCCTTGTCGAATCAGATAGGTGAATCCATTCATCACAATAATGTTAACCAAGTAGCTAGTGATTCAGATGAGGATGAACACCTTAATGCTGATAACCCTCCCGTTGATCAGAACGCTGGGGGTGGTCTTACTGAAAATGACAACATTGGGGGTAGCCCCGTTATTCCTCTTAAGAATCATCCTAGGCCAGATACGAGCGAGGATGAGAAAATGAAAGATCTCGAGAGCAAAATCAATGCTCTAATGTCTGCTCGAGAGGTGAAAAGGATCGCCATTCCATGTCCCTATCCAAGTGAGTGGGATTCAATAGCATGCCCGATGAAGTTCAACCTGATTAACTTCACGCCGTTTGACGGGAAGGGTTCGCCCACACAACATCTGATCTACTTCAAGTCTCACTTGGGTATGATCTCCGGTAATAAAGCCTTGATGGTTCGGTCATTCATTGGCACCCTTCGCGGGCCCACCTTCAATTGGTACCGCTGTCTTAAGTCCGGAAGTATTAATAACTGGGAAGACCTGGAGAGCCTATTCCTTGCTCATTTCTTTGATGATGACGTTGAGGTGTCGATCAGGACACTCTTCGATGAGAAGAAAGAAGACGACGAGACGGTCGATGACTTCGTCAAACGCTTTCGGAATAAGGCAATGAACTACCGAGATCCGATCACAAAGCACTTCATCCTTCAAACCTGTCACAACAACCTCTCATTAGACGTGTTGGAAGTTATGAGAGTAGCACCGTCCAACAACTGGAAAGAGTTAAAAGTGCGCGAAGAGCAGGCCGAATGCTTCCTCAGAAGGAAGAAAGCCGAAAGAAGCCAACCGACGACTAACCCTCCGAAATCAAATTTCGCCTCCCGTAGTAAAGGGAAAGCACCTGCAGTAGTTGTTGATGCTAACCAGACGTCGCAACAGTAACGCCGAAGACAGCAGAAGACTTTGGGTTCAAGACTCCAAAAAGGGTACTCCTTCAAGGACGAAGGCGTTCCAGCTATCTTCGAATCTCTCCTTGAAAACAACAAGATCAAGTAAAAACAACAAGATCAAGCTACCACCTGTCGTAAATCAGGAGGAAGATGACAACACTACGGATCCGAAATACTGTGCGTACCATAAGAGGATCTTTCATCCCACCAAGGATTGCTTCGCTCTCAAAAATAGCATCCAAACCTTTGTTGAAGCCGGCGTCATAACGCTGGGATAAGCCAGCTGAGAATGGCAACACTCCGAAGAGTATACGAGTATAAACTGCTTCTCAATACTCCAATAGGTATATGGGTCTAAACTATTTCCTTTCTTTCACGGGAAGTTCCTAGAGAATCTTATATTCTTAAGGATAACCCGAACATGTGACTGAGGACAACGTACTCTTCATTGGACCCAGTTTTGTAAAGAAAGCTGGGGGTGGATAATTCATGTAACGGGAAGTTCCCGGAAGAATGTTAAATATAATATTCTTAGGGATAACCCGATCATTACGAATAAAGTGATAAACACTAAACTCCCACTGTGATTTCCGAACACTCTTTTGTTAACGACTCATAGTCTTCAAAAATCCTCCACCTATCAGACTAATTGATGCTGGGATCACAGAAATTCATTTTGGCTAAATCCACTCAAACTTTCGATGTATCTGTGTGAATGATGACGCTTATCGTTTGCATTTTACCTCGAGCTGTGTACGGGAACCTTGTAGGTAATTTTGGACGCCTATAGATACCCCCTCCAAAGTGTTTCAGCATCGTTCTTTTATAGATGAGTTTGAAATGCTTTGGATGTGATAGATCCCCACCTTCAATTGATGTCAAAGGACCTATAATTGGCTTCAGTTCTTGACTTCTCCACTTTTCAGTTTATTTAATATTTTGTCAAATAGCTAAAATTTTTTGGTACTACGTTTATCGTCTGACCGTTGTCGAACTCTCGAATCGAAATTGGTAAGTTGATTTTGGCTCGTGTCATTGAGTTGACTTTGAACAATTAGCTGCATCGCAACGCGTTGACCGGCGTTGACCTTAGGCTACGTGTTGACCGACGAATGATTATCTAGCCCCGTGAAAGCTAACGAATTTACAAAGTGAGTCATTAGAGTGTACAAGTTAACGGAATGACAAAATACGCAATGCAAGTCCGGAGAAGTTAGAAAGTGTCAAACATCTCAAAGTGGCCCGCACAAATGATTGATATTTTGACCATGATACAAATTTAATCTGGAAAATTTCAAAACATAAAATTTGAAGGACTCTTCGTTAGCTTTCCAATGCATCTTGAATCACTTCATTCCGAGGTCGGATGAGTGAGTTAAGGCCACTACAGTCCGACCCACGCTACAGTTCGACCCGCACTATAGTCCGACCCGCGCTACAGTCCGACCCATGCTACAGTGATCCGACCCATGCTACAGTGATCCGAACCACGCTACAGTGGTCCGACCTGCGCTACAGTGATCCGACCCACGCTGTTTTGATCCCCGGACGCGTTTTCGACGGTTTTGAGCAGTTTTCTCGGGATTTATCTGTTCCAGGGGTTCCCAACTGATCTGATAACATCCCCAAACATTGTTAATCAGTTATTAACTGAAGATAAGGACGAATCATTCATTCTTATCCA
Organism: Asparagus officinalis; assembly: GCF_001876935.1. Taxonomy (NCBI): domain Eukaryota; kingdom Viridiplantae; phylum Streptophyta; class Magnoliopsida; order Asparagales; family Asparagaceae; genus Asparagus; species Asparagus officinalis. The sequence goes on from NC_033798.1 coordinate 32,897,715, forward strand.
AAAACCCGCCAACTGAAGCCTATAAATATAAGCTCGGGGGCTCATTTCAAGGGGCGGATTAATTATCAAGACGAGGAGGTGCTGCCGAGTTGGAGAGCAAGGGAGCACGAATTTCAGTAAGGGCTAGCGAGATCCCAGCGAATCCCGGTATAAAGAAGGAGCAATTCAAAGGATCTGAAGCCTATTCCCGTCCGTTCCTCAAGATTAGGCTTGGTCTTAATCTTGAGAAGAGCTACTGATTTCGCTTGGTAGATTTTAGCGCTTTAAGCAAATACCTCCTTGGTGAGGTAGGAGCTCTGCCGAATTTTCAGCAACCGGATCTGATCAAATGTGGTCCATGGATAAATTCCGGCACAGGCGAAGACACCCACGTAAGCAGGAGACGATAAATGGATCTTGCGTTTATTTTTAAGAGAATTGTATCTTTTATTTTTATTGTGTAAAGGTCTTATAAAAAGACCGATCTTTTTGAACTTATTGTAACGATCAAAGTCGTAATGAGTTATACAATGAAGAAAATAATTTTCGACAAAAACATCAATCTGACACGTATCTCTACCAAAACAAAAACTGTATTAGCAGTACCCTTCAAGTACCTCAGGACCTATTTTACTGCTTCCTAATGTGCCTTTCTCGGATTCGCCATGAACCTACTGACAACACTGACGGCCTGTAAAATATTTGGACGTGTACACACTATTGCGTACATCAAACTGTCAACTACACTAGCATAAGGTACACGCTCCATGTGTGACTTTTATTATGTTGTAGCGGGAGATTGTTTACCTGAGAGCCTGAAATGTGGAGCCAATTGAGTCACCACTGACTTAGAACTTTGCATCCCAAACCTTATGATAACACGCTCAATGTAGCCCTTTTGACTCAAGAGCAATTGTCGATTTACCCGCTCTCTTCTAATCTCCATACCCAGTATTTTCTTAGCAATGCCCATGGACTTCATCTCAAACTCTTTACCAAGTTAAGATTTTAACCTATCCATCTCTACCTAGCTTCTTGAAGTAATAAGCATGTCATCCACATGCAAAAGAAGATAGAAATAATCACCTTCACGAAGCTTCCGAATATAAACACAACAGTCATAATCGCTTCTAGAAAACCCATGTTATAGCATGAAGAAGTCAAATAGCTTGAACCACTTCCAAGGAGATTGTTTCAATCCATAAAGTGATTTTCTCAAGCAATATACATGATGCTCCTTATCCTCAACCTTGTAACCCTCAGGCTGATGCATATAGATTTCCTTGTCCAAGTCTCTGTGCAAGATGGCCGTTTTGACATCGAGTTGTTCTAGCTCAAGATCACCATGAGCAACATTACACAATAGCACCCGAATAGAAGTGTGTTTCACCACCAGAGAAAAAAATCTCATTGTAATCCACACCCTCTCTTTGTGCAAACCCCTTAGCCACTAGTCTAACCTTGTACCTTGTACCGCCAAGCTCGGAAAGATCCTCCTTTCTCTTGTACACCCACTTACAACTAATAGCTTTTCTCCCTACGAGCAATGGACTACCACCCATGTTTGGTTCTTCCGGAGAGATTTCATCTCTTCCTCCATCGTAGCAACCTAACTCTCACGATCCCTATCCCGAATAGCTTCTTTGCAGGTGACCGACTCATCATCCTCCACTAAGAATGTGTACTCAACCAAATTTACCTACCCATAGTGCTTCAGACAATGATCTGACCCCAGCTTCTGAACCTGCTTGTATGCTCGCCTTAGCCTAGTGGAAGCTAAACTGTCTCTGAGCTACTGTTGTTATAGTGTCTGTATATTTTCTTGCTAAACCTCCTTCTGTTTAAGCTCATCATCACTCCTTACCCGAGTGTCTCGATGATCCTCCTCTTGAACATGACTAGAACCTGGTTTGTCCTTAGGTTCTATGCCAATCACGAACTGGAAGTTTCTGTACACTAAAGGCGGTTTTGAACATGACTAGAACATGGTTGGTCCTTAGGTTCTATTTCAATCACCTGAGACTTTGAAGTCCTAACAGTCCCAACATCATTAACCTTAGGTACCCTAGCAATCATTGATTTCTCATCAAAGGTAACATCCCTGTTGATCATAAACTTTGAATCTTTTGTACACCAAAGGCGATAGCCTTTTACACCCTTTGCATACCCTAAGAATATAGCCTTCTTAGCTCTCACGTCAAGCTTTCCATTGTTGACGTGGTAATAGGCTGTACATCCAAAAATCCTGAGCCTATCACAATCTGCATGCTTCCCTGACCATGCCCGATAGGGTACATCACTATCCAATATCGAATGTGGAGAACGATTCACTATGTAACAAGCTGTAGCAACCGCTTATGCCTACCATTCTCTGTCCAAACCAGCATATGATCACATACTCACTGCTATCTCCTGCAGTATACGGTTCAGTCTCTCTGCGACTCCATTCTACTATGGTGTAGACCTAACTGTCTAGTGTCGAGCAATACCCTCATGATCACATAACTCCTTGAAAGCATCCTCTATATACTCTGTACCGTTATTAGATCTCACTGTCTTTAATTTCCTATCTATTCTATTCTCAACCATTGCTTTCTACTTCTTGAATGTATCTAATACCTCATTCTTATGTTTAAGAAAATAAACCCAAGCATACCTGGAATAATTATCTATAAACGAGACAAAATACCTGAAACCGTCCTTGGAAGTTGTCGGAGCCGGACCCCAAACATCTGCATGCACATAGTCTAATATACCTCTGCTCTTGTGCTTGCTTTTCAGTAACTGAACCCTGTGTGTCTTTCCGTACACACAATCCTCGTAGAAATCCATGCAAGGTTTCTTCATGTTCTTCAGCAAACCCTTCTTACTAAGTAGATCTAGATCCATTTCTGACATGTGTCTAAGCCGCCTATGTCATAACCGAGTGTGCTCACATGGGTCTTTACCACTTTCATCAGTTCCAACCGCTGCATCTCATGTCACTGTCGTACCCAAGAGAGTATATAAGTTACCATGACAAATGCCCTTCATCACTACCAAGGAACCTCGAACAACCTTCTTTACTCTGTTCTCTGTTACTATTTTGCAACCACTGGAGTCTAAAGCACCAATTGAGATAAGATTCTTTCGTAAGTCGGGGACATGCCTCACATCCGTCAGGGTTCTGATTACTCCATCATACATCTTGATTTTGATATCACCAAGCCCCACTGTTTTACAAGCATGGTTAATCCCCATCAATACGGTTCCACCATTAATGCTCCCATAGATAGTAAACCATTTCCTATTTGGACACATATTATGAGAACAACCCGAATCAAGAATCCATTTACCGGAGATATCTTCACCGCACGTAACAGAATAGCATTTTTTTTGCTCCCTTCCTCTGAGACATAGCTCGACTCTTCCTTGCTTGCTCTTCTCTCGTTTTTCTTATTGTTATTCTTCGCACCTATTCTCTTATTAGAGCAGTTGATCTTGAAATACCTAAGCTCACCACATTTGAATTACGGTCTTCCTACAAGAGGTATTGATTTCGATCTAGACTTTCCTTCCTTGCTATTTCCTCGCTCATTGCTCCTTCATCTTACAAACAATCTCTGTGCTTGCTTCTTATTACCACCAGTAGCCATGTCACTAGTTGTAAATTTTCGAAGATCATCCTTTAGAAGCGGCGTTCTAGTCTCATCCATCTTCAAATTATCACCTACAAGTATCAATGTTTGTACTAGGTTCTCATAAGACTTTGTTAAAGACAGAAGTAGTAGAAGTGCTTGATCCTCATCTTTTGTTTTCACATCAATATCCTTCAAATCTGATATGATCCTATCGAACTTATTGATGTACTCCCGGATTGATGGCCTCCTTCCATTTTGTAAGTATATAATTTGGATTTCAAGTATATCCAATTTGTTAGACTCTTCGTCATGAAAGTACTCTTTATCTTTGGCCATACACCTGCCGCCGTTGCCTCTCCATCCACCAAGAAAGCTACATCTCTCTCAAGACATAGGATAATCGACGCTCGTTCTTCGAGATCTAACTCTTCCCAATTCTCATCAGACATATTTTTGTGCTTCTTTTCTCTTCCTGCCAAAGCCTTGTACAATTTTTGCGATATCAATGAATTTTTTATATACATCCTCCAATAAGAAAAATCATTCTTCCCATTGAACTTTTCAATCCCATACTTTCCAACTTTAACTGTTTTATTGGTAGACGCCATTCTTCACTTGTTTTAGTAAATCCACTCCTCTTAGGAATTTTAACAAACACCTTGTGTGCACCACACAATAACCAAGCACTAGCTCAAATTGGAAGCTCTACCACCCCCAATCTGAACAAGGACTCTGATACTAATTATTGGGGGGCCATCACGCCTACTCACCACGGAAGCAAATCACCTCGAGAGAAAGCCCTGGATTTTGTTTTTCACAAAACTCAAGCAACCTCGATGTTCCTATTTCGATATGAAATAAGAACAAAAGTGAATATCTCAACGATGTGAGATATACACTCTTCCTGATATCAGATCTAGATCTGAATATAGAGGGAACGACAAGCAATGGTAAATACACAGAAAACAATAAAGAAGACACAGAATTTATGTGGTTCGACAAACTTGCCTACATCCATGGGAGGGGGTGAAGGGAGATTCCACTATGATGGAGAACACCGACGACTTGCATAACCAGCAAGTTTGTCCCAAAGAGATGAGAGTTTGATTTTACCAAAGAGAAGATGACATCTTTCTTGTATAATTGTACACCTCTTTCTTGTACAATCGTTCCAAGTTCTCTCTCTTTTCTCTCCTCAAGATCTCACCTTCTCTTGGGTAAAATTGAAGTCTTATCTCTTTGAGATAAGCTTGCTGGTTGTGCAAGTCGTCGGTGTTCTCCATCATAGTGGAATCTCCCTTCACCCCCTCCCGTGGATATAGACAAGTTTGTCGAACCACATAAATCTCGTGTCTTCTTTATTGTTTTCTGTGCATTTGCCATTGTTTATCGTTCCCTCGATATTCAGATCTAGATCTGATATCAGGAAGAGTGTATACCTCACCTCGCTTAGATATTTATTTCTGTTCTTGTTTCACATTAAAACAGGAATATCGAGGTTGTCTTGAGTTTTGTAAAAGACAAAAGCTAAGGCTTTCTCTCGAGGTGATTCGCTTTCATGGTGAGTGGGCGTGATGGCCTCTTAATAATTGGTATCAGAGCCATTGTTCAGATTGGGGGTGATAGAGCTTCTAATTTGAGGTGGTGCTTGGTTATTGTGTGGTGCATATAAGGTGTTTATTAAAATTCTTGAGAGAAGCAGATTTACTAAAACAAAAAGAGAATGATATTTACCAGTAAGACTGTTAAAGTTGGAAAGTATAAGATTAAAAAGCTTAATGGGAAGAATGCTTTTTCTTATTGAAGGATGCAGATGAAAAATTTGTTGATATCTCAGAAATTGTACAAGGCTTTGGCAGAAAGAGAAAATAAGTATAAAGATATGTCTAATAATGATTGAGAAGAGTTAGATATCGAAGCACGAGAGTCGATTATCCTATGCCTTGAGAGGGATGTAGCTTTCTTGGTGGATGAAGAGGTAACGCCGGCAGGTGTGTGGTCAAAGTTAGAGAGTACTTTCATGACGAAGAGTCTAACAAAGTGGATATACTTAAAATCCAAATTGTATACTTATAAAATGAAGGGAGGCTCATCAATCTGGGAGTACATCAACAAGTTCGATAGGATCATATCGGATTTTAAGGACATTGATGTGAAAGTAGAAGACAAAGATCAAGCACTTATGCTACTTCTTTCTTTACCAAAGTCTTATGAGAACATGGTACAAACTTTAATGCTTGTAGGTGACAATTTGAAGATAGATGAGACTAGAACATCACTTCTAGTAGATGATCTTCAAAAAATTACGACTAGTGACATAGCTACTAGTGGTAACAAGGAGCAAGCATAGGGATTGTTTGTAAGAGGAAGGAGTAATGAGCGAGGAAAATGCAAGGAAGGAAAGTCTAGATCAAAATCAAGACCTCTTCTAGGAAGATTGTGTTTCAAATGTGGTAGGCTTGGGCATTTTAAGGTCAACTATCCTAATAAGAGAGTAGCTGGGAAGAATAACAATAAGAAAAACGAGAGAAGAGAAGGCAAGGAAGAGGCAAGCTATGTCTCGGAGGAAGTGAGCGAAAAAAGAATGCTATTATATTACGTACGGTGAAGATATCTTTGGTAAGTGGATTATTGATTCGAGTTACTCTTACCATATGTGTCCAAATAGGAAATGGTTTACTGCCTATAGGAGCATTGATGGTGGAACCGTATTGATGGAGAATAACCATGCTTGTAAAACAGTGGGGCTTGGTGATATCAAAATCAAGATGCAAGATGGAGTGATCATAACCCCGACGGATGTGAGGCATGTTCCTGACTTGTGGAAGAATCTTATCTCAAGTGTTGATTTGGACTCTGGTGGTTGCAAAATAGTAACAGAGAACAGAGTAAAGAAGGTTGTTTGAGGTTCCTTGGTAGTGATGAAGGGCATTCATCATGATAACCTATATACTCTCTCGAGTATGATAGTGACATGAGATGCAGCAGATGGAACTGATAGAAGTGGTAAAGATCCATGTGAGCACACTCGGTTATGACATAGGCGGCTTAGACACATGTCAAAAAGGGTTTAGATTTGCTTGGTAAGGAAAGTTTGCTGAAGAGCATGAAGAAACCTTACATGGATTTCTGCGAGGACTATGTGCACAAAAAGGCACATAGGGTTTAGTTCCTGAAAAGAAAGCACAAGAGCAGAGGTGTATTAGACTATGTGCATACAGATGTTTAGGGTCCGGCTCCGACAACTTCCAAGGGCAGCTCCAGGTGTTTTGTCTCGTTTATAGATGATTATTCTAGGAATGCTTGGGTTTATTTTCTTAAGCATAAGAATGAGGTATTCGAGACATTCAAGAAGTGAAAAACAATGGTTGAGAACAAAACAAGCAGGAAATTGAAGACACTGAGATCTGATAACGGTACTAAGTATACAGAGGGTGCTTTTAAGGAGTTCTGTGATCAGGAGGGTATTGCTCAACACTGGACGGTCAGGTCTATATCACAACAGAATGGAGTCGTAGAGAGACTAAACAGTACACTATGGGAGAAAGCAGTGAAGTTGTGATCATATGCTGGTTTGGACAAAGAATGGTGGGCAGAAGCGGTTGCTACAACTTGTTACATAGTGAATCGTTCTCCACATTTGACATTGAATGGTAATGTATCCTATCGGGTATGGTTAGGAGAGCATGCATTTTATGATAGGCTCAAGATTTTTGGATGTACAGCCTCCTACCACGTCAACGAGGGAAAGCTTGACGCGAGAGCCAAGAAGGCAATATTCTTAGGGTATGTAGCAGGCGTAAAAGGCTATTACCTTTGGTTTACAGAAACTTCCAAGTTCATGATTAGCAGAGATGTTACCTTTGATGAGAAATCCATGATAGCTTTATTAAAAGTTAGGGCGCCCGAGAATGATGCTGTTGAGACTGTTAGGATTTCAAAGTCCCAGGTGATTGAGATAGAACCTAAGAACCAATCAGGTTCTAGTCATGTTCAAGAGGATGATCATGGAGACACTCAGGACATGAGTGATGATGAGCTTGAACAGGAGGAGGTTTAACAGGAAAATGTACATGCACTATATTAACAGCAGCCCGAAGGCAATTTGGCTTCCACTAGGCCAATACGAGCATATAAGAAGGTTCAGAAGGTGGAGTTAGATCAGCCTTTGAAGCACTATGGGCAGGTAAATTTGGTTGAGTACGCACTCTCGGTGGAGGATGATGAGCCGGTCACCTTCAAAGAAGTTATTCGGGACATAGTGAGAGTTGGTTGTCTGTGATGGAAGAAGAGATGGAACCTCTTCTGAAGAACCAAACATGGGAGGTAGTCCCATTGCCCGTAGGGAGGAAAACTATAGGTTGTAAGTGGGTGTACAAGAGAAAGGAGGATCCTTTTGGGCTCGACGATACAAGGTATAAGGCTAGACTAGTGGCTAAGGGATTTTCACAAAGAGAGGGTGTGGATTACAATAAGATCTTTCTCCGGTGGTGAAACACACTTCTATTCGGGTGCTATTGAGTATTGTTGCTCATGGTGATCTTAAGCGAGTGATGATGAGCTTGAACAGGAGGAGGTTTAACAGGAAAATGTACATGCACTATATTAACAGCAGCCCGAAGGCAATTTGGCTTCCACTAGGCCAATACGAGCATATAAGAAGGTTCAGAAGGTGGAGTTAGATCAGCCTTTGAAGCACTATGGGCAGGTAAATTTGGTTGAGTACGCACTCTCGGTGGAGGATGATGAGCCGGTCACCTTCAAAGAAGTTATTCGGGACATAGTGAGAGTTGGTTGTCTGTGATGGAAGAAGAGATGGAACCTCTTCTGAAGAACCAAACATGGGAGGTAGTCCCATTGCCCGTAGGGAGGAAAACTATAGGTTGTAAGTGGGTGTACAAGAGAAAGGAGGATCCTTTTGGGCTCGACGATACAAGGTATAAGGCTAGACTAGTGGCTAAGGGATTTTCACAAAGAGAGGGTGTGGATTACAATAAGATCTTTCTCCGGTGGTGAAACACACTTCTATTCGGGTGCTATTGAGTATTGTTGCTCATGGTGATCTTAAGCTAGAACAACTCGATGTCAAAACGATCTTCTTGCATGGAGACTTGGAGGAGGAAATCTATATACATCAGCCTGAGGGTTACAAGGTTGAGGATAAGGAGCATTATTTATGTCGCTTGATGAAATCACTTTATGGATTGAAACAATCTCCTCAATAATGGTACAAGCAATTTGACTCATTCATGCTAAAACATGGGTTTTCCAGAAGCGATTATGACTATTATGTTTATATTCCGAAGCTTCTTGGAGGTGATTATATCTATCTTCTTTTAGATGTGGATGACATGCTTATTGCTTCGAGAAATAAGGTGGAGATAGATATGTTAAAATCTTAACTTGGTAAAGAGTTTGAGATGAAGAACATGGGCGTTGCTAAAGAAAATACTAGGTATGGAGATTAGAAGGGAGCGGGCAAATTGCGATTGTTCTTGAGTCAGAAGGGCTACATTGAGCGTTTTATCACAAGATTTGGAATACAAAGTTCTAAGTCAATGGTGACTTAATTGGCTCCACATTTCAGGCTCTTAGGTAAACAATCTCCCACTACAGTAGAAAAAAGGCACACATGGAGCGTGTACCTTATGCTAGTGTAGTTGGCAGTTTGATGTATGTAATAGAGTGTACACGTCCAGATATTTTATAGGTCGTCAGTATTGTCAGTAGGTTCATGGCGAATCTGAGAAAAGCACATTAGGAAGCAGTGAAATGGGTCCTGAGGTACTTGAAGGGTACCGCTAATATAGTTTGTGTTTTGGTGGAGATACGTGTCAGATTGATGGGTTTGTAGACTCAGATTTTACGGGCGATCTATACAGATGTTGATCTACTACTGGTTATATGTTCAGAATATATGGTGCTCCAGTTAGTTTGCAATCGATGTTACAGGCTACAGTGCCACTTTCTACTACAGAGGTTGAGTACATAGCTATGGCAGGGGGAGTGAAGGAAGCATTGTGGTTGTTGGGTCTTCTAGATTATTTGGGGATTGAGCAGGAGTATATGAACTTGTGATGCGATAGCCAGAGTGTGATTTATTTGGCTAAGAATCAAGTTCATCATGCTCGTACCGCGCATATCAATGTCAAGTATCATTTTGTACGGGATGTCATAGAGAAAGATGATATTTCTCTCATGAATGTGCACACAAATGAGAATCCCGTGGACACGTTGACCAGGTGGTGACAAGTAGCAAGTTTCAGCATTGCTTGGACTTTATATTAGCCTGTGTTGATCTACCCAAGAGGGCATGGCCCATCGGGGCGGTGATAGGGTGAGGTGGAAACTATATGGATAATAAATTTTTTAGAACTACAGTTAGCTTAATCTCTATTAGATGTACGTAGATAGTCATGGTATAATGGTGCAGCTGGTTTTGGCCTGGTTTGGTGTTTTAGATCTCTCTTGTGTTGCTTGCAGCGTTCTTATGGTGTTCGTCTAAAATTTAAGGTTTATCAAATAATGTACGAGGTGGAGAATTGTGAATAGTGACGTGAGGACACCGCGAGACACCAAAGGGTGTCTCGTCGGTGTGCGAGAATCCCTGAGGTGTCTCGGCACCCGAGACACCTTAGAGTGTCTCGGAGCGGGTTTTCCAGATCAGTGGGAATCTTTTCCAGATCGTTTTTTGGGCCCTGGTTTCTTGGAATAGGAACCTCGTTATAGTGTTTCAAATAGGGGGTTTGCCGGCTGCAGTAGAGAGTTTTAATAGAGTTTTTTCAGATCTAAAAGGTATGATCTTGAGGAGAATAAAGAGAGAGAACTTGGAATGATTGTAGAAGAAAGAGGTCATCTTCTCTTGGGTAAAATCATAGCCTCATCTCTTTAGGATGAGCTTGCTGGTTGTGCGAGTCGTTGGTGTTCTCCATCATAGTGGAATCTTCCTTCACCCCCTCCCATGGGTATAGAAAAGTTTACCGAACCACGTAAATCTCCTGTCTTCTTTATTGTTTTCTATGTATTTACCATTGCTTGTCGTTCCCTCGATATTTAGATCTAGATCTGATATCGGGAAGAGTGTATATCTTACCTCGCTGAGATATTCACTTTTGATCTTATTTCATATTGAAACAAGAACATCGAGGTTGGCTTGAGTTTTGTGAAAAATAAAATCCAGCGCTTTCTCTCGATGTGATTCACTTCCGCGGCGAGTGGGCATGACGGCCCCCTAACAGTATGTGAGGTTGAGAGATTGAGAGACGAGAGTTGAGTGGTTCCTCTTGTAGCTCTCCCTGATACATAATAGATTTCTCGTATTGTTGCTCGTGGACGTAAGTCGAAGTTGGTCGACCGAACTACGTAAATCTCGGTGTTCTTTGTTCTTGATTGTGGTTATTTTTTATCTTGTTAATTGTGGGTTGGCTTCTAAGTTGTGCAAATTGTAGTAGGCGGGGAGACTAGAATTTCCAACATAATTTGCAACAAGATATCAGGCAAAATTAGAACAATTCGAGGATGAAAAGAAATTTTTTTTCGCCGTTTGAAAGGAACTGAGGATTAAATAAAATTTTGATAGTGGTAAATTTTCATAAATTTTCTATGTATATAGATTTTTCAGTTATTTGACGTGGTTGGAAACACTAATTTTAATCTTGAAGACTCTTCAATGTGTTCTTTTTCTCCTTGAGTTTATTTTTATGGAAGTTCAATAAACAAATTCATTGATGATGAGT
>NC_033798.1:32909059-32951849 GCF_001876935.1 Asparagus officinalis
CGCTTGAACAAAATAATTTAGTGAGATTTATACATAAGCTACATTTAAAGGGCTTTCTAGTGGCAATCGACCACTTTGACCTATTTTCTAAAAAAAAATTGAATAAAACATCCAAAATACACTTGAACACTCATGTTCCAAGCAACAACTTTTAGAGACGGCTTTTATATAAATTAAACTTTAAAGGTGATTTTCGTACAATCATCCCATTTTAAAGATGGTTTCTTAAAAAAAATCCAAAAGGAAACACTAATTGTGCACATAACAAAATTATGCAAGCTTTGATTATCAGAACACAGCCCCCCCCCCCCCCCCCCCAAAAAAAAAAAAAAAATCTCTCTTCCTTTCTGTTTATAACTCTTACACATTCTTAACTGGTGCCCTCTCAACTCCCTCTTAATCATTTCTCTTAATAACTTCTTCTTGAGAAAATTCTCTTATTAATTGGCAAGTATTTTTTTAAAACCTTTTGAATTTTCAATATGCCTCTTACACCTGTTTTTATGAAGAGGAAGTTTCTGAATGAAAGTGAGTTTTGAAATTTGGAGATGCATAGGATTGAAATGATGCATCCAACTATCATATTTCCAACGGCCAAACCTTTTGAAGTACGAATAGACAAAATAATGAAAGCGTTCTTCCAACGTACGTAAAATTTATATTTTCTTAAAGCCTTACTGCAATGAATTTTAAATTAATCTATTATGAAATATTAATTTGTACTATTACAATTTATTATATTCTCTTACTTAGCATCATAAATTTCTTGTAACAGACAAATGGTTTTAATTCCTAGAGAGAGAGAGAGAGAGATTGCTTGATTTACATAATTAATTTGGCTTAGAATTGGCTAATTATTTTTATGAGAAAGTTATAAAACTTTTGCATTTTTCTATTGTATATTAAAATAACTCTCTGCTCTTTTTTGTTTTGTCCTCATTATGCATGTATACAATATTATAAAGTTAAATCATAATTCAAGTTCGAATTAATGGCTAAGACAACATTTTATTTTTAGTGTAGGGGAATATCACAACAAAAAGAATTTCTGCAGCCTTCATTAATATATAATTATCTTTAAATTCAAGTTTATTATTTTGATAGAAAATGTACTAAAAAAATTCCTGCAGCATTGGGTGGGTATAACCCTAGTTATCTGTAATAATATGAGAAGGCTAAAAGAGAACTTAAGCCATCTTTTCACGGTTTTATTAGTTTCCCTGGTTGCCGTAAATGTCTTTGATCAGAGAAATTAAGTATGAAGGTTTAATTTTCTACTGAAATAAATATGTTCTTTGCGAATTTGATACCTACCGTCGAAAGTTCTTCCTCCATAAATCATCTGTGTACGTGAAATTTTGACTTTTTACTGCAGGCTGTTACAATTAATGCGAACTCATGGACCGATGCTGGACATGCAGTGAACCATGTGTACGATATGCTTCACATGATGGATCGTGATGATATTCCCGTAGGAGTTGGAGGTGAAGGTGGAATATCACCTGACGGTAAAATAGGTGCAAATGTTGGTGGATATCTCCCTATAATTGAACAAGTATGAACAGACTACTCATTTTCTTTACCATGTTTATATTAAAGAAAGTAAAAGTAAACGAACTTGCGTAATTGCGACCAAATTATCACAATGCTTCTTTACCTTAGGGAAATTATGGGTTTATATTGCAGATAGAAGATCCGCTGCGGTATAGATGTGTCGAACTTATAAATCCCTCTAGTTTTATTTTTGCGGATGGATCCTTAAGTGATTTTTTTTATAGTTTTACCCTCTGAGAAGGACAAAATTGTTTTTGGCAAATACACCTCTAAATGAAAAAGAAAAAAAAAATCCTGCTTAATTGGATTGTTGGTCACTGTAATTATCGCTTTATTGGATTTTTGTACTTACACTTTTAGTTGCTTTGATAGCTAGTCATCTAATTAAACAATGACTAGATCGTTAATCACTTCTAATGCTTTCTGTCTATTGATATATATGATTTTGCTAATGTTGCATTAAAAAGTCTTGATCATTTAACATAATGAATTTCTTCCATCTTAATCATTTGACATAATGAATTTCTTCCTATATGTAATATCTAGATCATCCATGGAAAACGAAAATGTGTAACAAATCAGGTAAATTGTACATTGGGTAATTATGTTGCATTTTGCAGTTTATTCTTGAAAATATTAACCTGTGATATATTGAATAATCTTATTGGTTATAAGTGAATGAAAATGTACATTCATAACAATGAAGAGCATGTGAAGACCCAATTAGTATTTAATTAAATGACTAGTCATCCCAGCAATATTTAAAGATATTGGTATGAGCGTCCAATTAAGAGATGATCCTCATTGACCAGCAATCCAATTGCCCTAAAAATTCACTTAGAAAGCAAATTAGAGGGGTAGTAATACCAAAACAGCGTTAGTATAGGGGATTCTATCTACCATTAACCCAAATATAAATAAATGAGTAATTACAATTGCATTATCACCATGTTCCTCTAAAAAAACTAAACATTTTGAATGAGTGATTCCAATTTCATTATTACCATGTTTCCAACAAAAAGTTAAACGTTCTGAAAGAGCATTCAATTAGATTACCCAAAGATCGAAAATATATCTAGCTACAGACTGAAAGGTTTGGACCAGAATACCTCCTCAGTTCTTACACTTTGCTTAAAAAAAAATTAAGTCAAAGAGACCTGATTTTTATTCCAACAAGTGATATCAAAAGTACTGAAAGGGAATGTAAACACTAATTTCACATCGCTTGAGGCTTTGTACGGTGTACATAATGAACTCTTAATAACATTTATTAGATTTGAAAAATATTGTATGTGAATTCTTATTGTGAGTTCTACAAGAATACTATTTTTTTCCTACGTATTTCTAGACGCTAAAGTATAATTTTTGCAGGGCATGTCAACGGCAGGTGATAAGCCATTCCAGTAGGCTCTCCAGGACGATTAGATACTGATACAAATTATGGCTTTCGAAGGAGTTTTCTTCCACAGGTAATTAAAAATAAAATCCGTTTAGATAGGACTATAATTCCTGTCTTTAATTTTAGTACTTACAAGGATAATGTTCGGTACTTGTTTGTTGAAGGTTCATCTAACAATTTTCATGGCCTTTTTTTTTAGCACTTGGTTTTTTTTTTACTATCTGTACATCTATTATAGTGATGCATGTTCAACACCTATAACATATGGATAAAAGTATGCGGTCGGAGTTTCATATCTTTCCAACTACATTTAAATGATATGTGTGGTCAGTATTATATACTCGAAAAAGCAAATGCAGTTGCAACATCGTACATTTAGTTTTCAACTCCTTCTGTAGGAATGCCTCTTAATTAATTGAATGTTGTAGCAATGCAACCGAACATCTTTATTCAAATTTGGATTGAGGGGAACAACATGGGCTCCAGTTACGCCTATCTGGACATATCCCTTAATTGTGGTATTCATACTTTCTTGAAAATTATTGTGCGCGACTCCCAAAAGTTATTGCAAAGCAAAATAGCTTAAAGTCTGAGGGTTGATGCTATTTCAAGTTGAGAGGTGTTCAGGCAGAAGAAGTTGTGACTACATAATGCATAATGTATATGTAAATGCATTTGTTGCTCCAACTACTCTTAATAAACACACAAGAATTTCTCTATAACGCTAAAATATCCGAGAATTTCCATATGACAAATTGATATAATGTGTCACCTACCTGAGGCTGCAGATGACACAGAAATAACTCCATTTTGAAATCAGGAAGTCAAAAGTGCAAATACAAAAACTAGGAATAACAAGTGACTAACCTCTGTAATTCAGAAGCTATATCTACGACTAGTACACCAAATTTTTTTATTACTATTTTCATTGATAATCAGTTCACATCTAATATTTTCATTGATAATTAGGGACCAAGGAAGTACTGTCCTCTTCATCAGCCCACAGCTCAAGAGGTGATGGTCGACACAATTTCTGCAGGCCCAACAACTGTATTTTTAGTTGGAGCACACACAAATTTTGCACTTTTTCTCATGACAAAACCAAAATTGACAAAAAACATTGAACATATTTATGTCATGGGTGGTGGCGTAAGGTCGAAGGACCCTACAGGATGTTGTCCCAAGAATAGTAGTAGCTACTGTGTACCTGAACAATGTGGAGATCATGGCAATGTATTTACTGCATATAAGAGCAATCCTTATGCTGAGTTCAATATGTTTGGAGACCCATTTGCAGCATATCAGGTACATATGTATATTCCTCAGCTCTCATCATTAATTGGAGTTGTGATGTAGTATAGGAGAATTTAAAATTGCATGGGAGCAACTTAGATTCAAATAATTGTGGATACATTTAAAGTGAATACTATGGAGAAAAGCATAAGATAGTTCAGTTTCATCTCAGATGTTTATACGATAAATTTTAGAAAACTACCATGAACTATCGAGGCTTTGCCAAAAACTTCTAATTCAAAAGCAATATATTTTAATGTTGTTAATGATGCGAATATAGCTTCATATGTACAACCAAAAATAACAGTTATATAAATAAAGTTAGGACAAAATGTCTGAAAACCATTATGCATGTTATACTTTCTCTAATGATACTTGAAAAAGTTTTTAATGATTTTCTCTTAAAAAAAATTCTTTGAAATAATAAACAGTTTATGATCTTAATGTTTCATTATAGCTTCTCAATTTTACCTAATAAACCACTAGTTTTACGTATTGTAGTTGTTGTGTTGTTGAGAATGACATTTGTGAATAGAATTATCGTAAACTTCCATCATCTTTTACATCAATTATTCCCGACTAAGTTGCCATTATCAAATTCAAGTTTTGAACTGATAATGTTAAAACAATGCTATGTTTTTGTTGTAGTTCATGTGTTGTATTACTTCCTAATTATCATGTTCTTAGTTTATAAGCATGCACAAATTTGAGTATATAATCTTTATAGCCTTATTGTAGGTATTGCATTCAGGAATTCCAGTGACCCTTGTTCCATTGGATGCAACCAACACTATCCCCATAACCAAACAATTCTTCAATGAATTTGAAAGGCGACAGGATACATACGAGGCACAATACTGCTTTCTTTCTTTGAAAGTTTTCTGTAATGCCAGGTTCAATGATCATTGTTATACTGTAAGTCCGTTACAAAAATTTCTCCCTTTCTAAGAGTTTATTAATGGGTAAATTTTACAGAACTTGATGAATAACCTTGACAAATTTTGTGTAAATTAACCCCTTTGAACTTATAATCCACAGAAAACTATTCTAACCCTTTCTCACTAATGTATTATGATTGATTATTGTTACTTTAACTGGTTATGTGGGGAACTTGTCTCTGCACGTGACGGTGTTTGAACAATTTTAACTCTATCTACTAAATATAACTTCTACATTATTCTTTTCAAGTAAGGATGCATATAAAGTACATAAAGGGTAGCTTAGTTTTTGTTCTTTTTTTATGCCTATTATAACATTTGGAAATGTAAGGAGGTTTTATATGATTTGTAAATTGACTCCAGGTAGTTCTCTGAAATTTATCCTTATTAATAGTTAATGATTGTTGTTTCGAACTGTTTTTAGAGTTATTTCATGTGGGATTCGTTTATGGCTGGTGTTGCTCTCTCAATAATGCGCAATGATAACAGTCAAACCGGTGAAAATGAGTTTGCTGAGATGGAATATATGAATATATCTGTCATTACTTCAAATAAACCATATGGTGTAAATGATGGGTCAAACCCATTCTTTAATGGTCATGCAATTCCTAAGTTCAATTTGACAAAGAACGGAGTACACAGTGGTCATGTTCAGACTGGCATTCGAGATCCATTTTGCTTCTCAAAGGAAATGAGAAAAGGAATATGTGAGGTACTTTGATTCTGTGGAGCATTTATCTAATGTGATTCCTACTGTAATTTTATTGCCTAATTGTGGATAGACTCCCCTGTAGTATTGTTGTTTTGAACATACTGCCACACTCTACTTCTATTTTTGCTGATACACCACCTGAGTGAATTTTTTTTAAGAAATGAGTGCACCTTGATGGTAACCGAATAGGGGAAAAAATCACTATGGTGGTCTATCTGTAAAACTAAAATTGACAGGGTAGTAAGTTCGAAGTAGCCATACTATTTGTGGTCTATGGGTTTTTCCCCCTCGAAATCACATTATATTTAAGGTCAATTTACGTAAGCCACCTTAATTTCCAATTTATACATAAACCACTCAAGAAGTTAGTTTTTTTTTTCAGTCAACCATGTAACACCACTTTGTTGCTAAATTTCTCTAAAATCCCAACAATAACCTCACTTAATCTCACATGGAAAGCTTTTAGAGCATCAACAAGAGAGGTCACGTATTACACACGTGAGATTAGGTGAGGGTTTTGTTGGGATTTTAGGAAAATTTTAGCAGCAAAGATGGGTTAGGCGGTTGATTGCAAGAAATGCTGGCATTATGGGTGGTTTATGTAAAAGTTGAAAATATAATGTGGCCTATTTAAATTGACCCTAAATATATGGTGGTTTCTAGGGAAGAAAAACTCTTAAACTGCAGAAACCCTAATTTTATGCTAGGAGAAATTGATGAATTGATGAATGATGTATGATGCTCTAAGGATGGATACACCAAGGAAGTAACTGGCCCAGAAGCAGTCCAAGTACTTGTTGCGACTAAAGCAAAACCAAACCGAGATGTTAAGAGCAAACTTGACAGAGAATTTTTCATAAGCTTTTTGGATGTAAGTTTTTGAACTTCTTCCCTATTTATCTTTGATCATTGATTCATTATTTTTTAACAAAGCACAGGCAAAAGTTCTAATGTACTGAAATTTTATTTATTTCTGTCTAGATTATACTGACATTTTGATCTGTTATTGTGGAATACAGGTTCTAAACCGCCCTCAACAAACCGGGCGTTTCAACTTTAGTACACAATTCCCATACTATTATGAAACGTTATACAAGCCAGACTTCACAAATCGAAAAATGGGAAAACCTGTAATTTTTGATATGGACATGAGTGCTGGGGACTTTATTTCCCTCATGTACCTCCTCAAAGTGCCCACTGAAGTAATTGACATCAAGGTAAATTTGCACTCATAGTTGTTCTTCTACTACTAACTTCATTGCTTGGGTAAATTTCACAAATTCCTCCTGAACTTTGCGTTGTTTTGCACATAACCATCTTAGACTTTATAAGTGGGAAAAGTCTCAGTAAAATAATTTCACTTATATATCATTACCAAAATAGCGGTTATTTTTGTTATATGTCTTGCACATGACATGTTCTGGACAATTTTGACATTACTGACCTTTTCATATTTACCGAGGAAAAGTTTTTTTGGATTAGGGTTTACAGAACTTTACTGTTTACATTTATGCTGTTTATGACAATGTAGCCCCTATACTTTTATTTTCACCTAGAACAAACATTTTTCAGGTTAGGGCTAACAGATATTAATTATTAAAGATAGTTTAGATCTATAGCTCTTTACGTTAACATCAATTATTACAGTTTCCAACTGTTCAAGAAGATTTCGTATGATTTTAGTAAGTTCATAGGAGTTTTATCTGACTTATTGGGGGTTTATACAAAAAGCCAAAAGTCCAGGTAGGATTTTGCGACATTCACCCTCATTTGATCAATGACATATGTGATAACTTATTTTCAAGGTTCTCTATCCTTATTTTAGGGAATCCTTATAAATGGCAATGGATGGGCAAATCCTGCGACAATAGATATTGTCTACGATGTTTTACATATGATGGGCCGTGATGATATTCCTGTTGGCCTAGGAAGTGTAAGTGCATTGGGCACTCCTGATCTTGGATGCAAGTATGTAAGTGCTATACCTCATGGAAGTGGTGGATATATTGATATCGATACGCTTTTTGGACTTGCACGTAATCTGCCAAGGAGCCCTAGAAGGTAGCATCTTTTACACAAACTATTTCAGTTTCCATTTGCCTCAGAAAAGTTTGGCAATTTGATAATTCTCACAAACGTAACAGTTTTTTCAGGTAAAGAAAGTGTTCATGAAAATTTTTACACACCATTTAAAAATAAAGGCTGTAATTTGATAACATCTTTTATCTTTACCTGTTGATATGTTAAATTAATTTATGATTTGATTTTCTGACTGAATACGGTTGATGATACACAGTTAAAAAATTGCTTATGAATAACAAACTCTGAATGTGTTGCTTATGATCAGGTATACAGCTGAAAATTCAGATCACCCTGAACAAAAGCAGGCACTAGCTTTGGAAGTTTGGCAATCAATTTCAAGGGCAGATAATCTAAGTGAAAAGATTACAATTTTGACCAACGGGCCTCTTACCAACTTAGCCAACATCATTCTTTCAGATAAAAATGCAACTAATTTTATTCAGGTAAGCAAACTTTACATTTTTAGTATCTGAAAAATAATGAGGATGTAAAACAAGCATATAAGTGCTTATTTTCTTATTGCATATTTGTAAAATAACAAAGAATTACTCAACATTGTCTATTCCTCTCAAGATATGTATCATTTTCATGGTTTACGTTGAACAAAACATAAAGTACCAAATTTACATTTATTATCTCATTGTCATTAACATCAACTTTGATTCTTCCGCAGAAAGTATACATAGTTGGAGGACATATTATAGACGACCGACGTGAAGATGGAAACATATTCACCTTTTCCTCGAGCAAATATGCTGAGTTCAACATGTTTCTTGATCCTCTATCTGCAAAAAGCATTATTGAATCCAATCTTAACGTTACACTCATCCCTCTGAGCGCTCAGCGCAAAGTGATTTCTTTCCCTGCAATTCTAAAACTTCTGCCTATGCAGAAGACTCCTGAATCAATTTTTGCTCGTAGATTGTTATGCTTCATGCACAGACTGCAAAGGAAAAACCATCTATATCGGCATATGGTAATTAAATATTTTTAGAAATGTTTAAATTTCACAAAACTCCCCAGCCTTTAGATTTTATTGGAAAATCTTGTAAACTGCACTACAAAGAGGAGAGTAAAAGTCTAAACTTTTTTTTTTTAATTTACTTTTTACATAATCTGTGGAGCAAGTGACAACTTAAAGTGACCGTCTTCAGTCATGATGCATAAGTGAGATAGGATCATAAAGGTTTTCTGTGATTCATGAAATTCAGTGGGTTTTGTGAAATTTTTCTTGTAGTTTTGTGAAATTTATTCTTGAAAAACTTCCAGTTGCTAAACTTAAGATTCTGACAAACATTACATATTTATTTGCAGGACATATTTTTAGGGGAGATTCTTGGAGCAGTGTTCTTGTCTGATGAGTTAAATTTAAACCAAACAATGCAAGCAAAACAAATTACAGTCGCGGTTAATGTCACCATATCTGGAGAGATCAATGTTGATAAAAGAAAGGGTAAATCAGTAAATGTACTGGATAGCTTTGATACCGAAGCGTATTACAGAAAATTTGCTAAAGTATTAGGTTGCAAGCAGCAGTCTGCGGTTATTGGAAGTTTTGATGAACAACGAAGGAAATGGAGCACACGGTGTAATGAGACTACGGGAAAACTACCAGTTAAAAGATTTTTACCGTTAGAAGACTTTAATTTGTAAATGGATGGAGTTTATGTTGATAATGCTTATATTTATTGTTATTTGAAGAATAAGAAAAGACGTGACAGTCTTGCCAACTGAATCTTGCTTATAGTTCTAGTGAACCTGTTCTGGTTTTAAGCTGACAAGAACAATTGACAACTTTGAGAAATGTTTGTGTAGAAAAAGAAATGTTTATTTTGGATTCCTTGTCAACACAGTATCCGGTAAGCATTGGGTTTCTGCGAGATTGAACTTCTTGTGGGCATTTCGTGGAAAAGTTTGCACACAGAATGGATTCCTTTGCCATTTGAATATAAATCGATGGCCGCTGTTTGAATCGCTACATCTGAGATGAATCAAGATTTTATTGTGTGCGCGCGTGCTTGAGATCCTTCGCTCAGAAATGCGTAGATGTATGCGAACTTGTCGTGTGATGTTGCACGTGCGAACATTTTGATAGAATCCTCTCAGGAGGAGAATTGAGCATTGATTTGTTTCCCCCTTGTACTGCTCAACGAAATGTCTAAAAGGGAAAGCCAAACTGAACGAGGATGCAATATCCAATGGCACCATCAAGTTTCATCATTTGGTCAATATGCTCACTGGTTATGTGAAGTCTGGTCAGAGTTGATGATGCCCGCGGTTGTTTGTTGCGGTGTGGAGCACAATGATATATGTATACTGTTCCTATGCAAGGAGTGACTGGATCTTTTCGGATTGATTATAAGTACTTGTGTTGATCCTGTTGTGCGCGGAAGCTTTCATATGCAACACGAACAATAATTCGAGATAAACCACAACTAATATGCAAAACACAACCACAACAAGAACAAACGATTTACGTGATTCGGCAAGTTGCCTACGTCTAGGGGTGTGTAACGGTCGGTTCGGTGTGGTTTTTACCAAAATTTGAACAACCGAACCTAACCGCCTATAATTCAAAAACGAACGGAACTGTTGCAAGTCGGTTTGGTGCGGTTCGGTTCGGTTTGTTCAGTTCTAACTTTATCAAACTTCTTATCAAACAACAAACTGTGTTAAAGAAAAAAAAGATATCAACAAAGTAGAAGATTATGAAACATTAAACACTTATATAATGATATTATTTTCAACTCATAATGATTCAGAAAATGAGTTTAGGGTTTGAATCTTTGGCTCTTTGGGGACGGGTCGGGTTGGGTTTGAGATCAGAATGGGTAGTATTGCACTATATTCGGTCGGTTCGGGTCGGTTCAGGTTGAAAAGTTTTCAAACCGACCCGAACCACCCTACTTATAAGACCGAATTTTTCGGGTCGGTTCGGGTCGGTTCGGTCGGTTCGGTCAGTTTGGACCGAACCATGCTCAGCCCTACCTACGTCCACGGGGCAATGAGGGGGGAGTTCTTACTATTAGAAATCAGAGAATACAAGTAGAGTTACAAATTTCACCGATCAAACCCTAAAACAAAGCTCTAGATCTCTCACAACTCTCTCACAATTGGATGAAATAATCCTCTCTCAAAGACTGATCAAAATCGTCCTTGCTTAACCCTAACAAATCAGGTTTAGGGTTATATATCAACTTAGAAACGAACCGGGTCAAAAACCAAAAGGCCCAGCCCAAAACAGATCGCGTTCGACCGCAGCGGTCGACCGTGCAGTTCGCGGTCGACCGCGGCAATCGACCGAACCACAAACCCGAGACTAAAATCAATTACAGTCATCTGTGGTTGACCGCCATCAGTTTCGAATCCTACTGGCCTTCGTGCACGTTCGTGGTCGACCGCGGCAATCGACCGCCAGTCTGTCTGGCTGATTCTTCTGCTGTTTCCTGTATTTCTTCAATTCTCCACCTCGGCGAATGTTTCCACCAAAACTAAGCCAACACCAAATCATCCAATAGTCCCTCAACAAGTCAGGGAACCAATCTAGAGCTGAAACGCGATCTCCCCCCATCTGAATCAACTGATTAAACCGGCTGCATCTGAAAGACTGCCTACGCATCCTCTTACCCAAGGAATCAAGCCGAACGTAGTTCACCCAAATGGCCTCCAAAGGCCTCAGCACTGAAGGATGTTCAAAAGCTTCAAACAATGACCAAATTTTACTCCTGAAATAACTTTGGTCAACATATCTACAGGGTTATCATTCGTGTGGACCTTCTCTAATATGACGTCTCCATCATCCAAAACGTCACGTACAAAGTGGAATCTGACGTCGATGTGCTTCGTGCGCGCATGATAAACCTGGTTCTTCGCCAAATAGATAGCCGACATGCTATCACACTATACCCGAATAGTCTCCTGAGCGATCCCCAAGTCCTCTAATAATCCACGTAACCATAAAGCCTCCTTAATAGCTTCAGTTACTGCCATATACTCTGCCTCTGTAGTAGAGAGAGCCACTGTGGACTGAAGCGTGCATCGCTAATATACAGGTGCACCTGCCAATGTAAAAACATAACCTGAAGTAGACCGGCGTTTGTCAAGATCTCCAGCATAATCTGAATCTACATATCCAATACAATCCTGCCCATTCTTCTCATCCTTCTGGAATACTAAACGAACATCCACGGTGCCTCGAACATACCGTAGGATCCACTTCACTGCTCCCAATGACCCTTCCCGGGGTCGTGCATGTATCTCGATACCATGCTCACGGCCTGTGACAAATCTGACCTCGTACACACCATCACATATATCAAGCTACCTACTGCACTGGCATATGGGACCTTAGACATATAATCTTTGTCCTCAACTAAAACAGATGACATCAACGCTGAAAGCTTGAAGTGAGGAGACAATGATGTGCTAACTACTTTTGAATTACCGTCAAAGCTGAATTTCTTCAACATCTTCTGCAAGTAGCTCTTCTGTGTAAGTTTCAAACTCCCTTTCACCCTGTCTCTCTCGATCTCCATACCCAATATCTTCTTTGCCTCTCCAAGATCCTTCATCTCAAACTCGGATGACAGCTCATCTTTTAACTTTCGAATAGCCGAAGAATTTCTGGAAGCAATAAGCATATCGTCAACATATAAAAGCAAATATATGTGCTTACCATCATGTAGCTTGTGCATATAAACACATGGGTCATATGGGCTCCTTGTGTACCCTCGACCGATCATAAAACCGTCGAATCTCTTATACCACTGTCTTGGTGACTGCTTCAAACCATAAAGAGACTTCTTTAGCTTACAAACTAAATCTTCTTTTCCTACAGCTTTGAATCCCAGAGGTTGTGTCATGTAGATCTCCTCATCTAAATCACCGTGTAGAAAGGCTGTCTTCACATCCATCTGGACCAAATCCAAATCCGACTGTGCCACCAATGCCAATAAAATCCGTATCGACGAATGCTTCACAACGGGTGAAAATACCTCGTTATAATCAATGCCCTCAAACTGTGCATATCCCTTGGCAACCAATCTGGCTTTGAACCGTATGTCCCCAATAGAAGATCACTCCTTCTTCGCATATACCCACTTGCAACCAATAGCTTTCTTACCCTTAGGTAGATGTACAAGTGTCCAAGTATTGTTCTTCTGAAGAGACCGCATCTCCTCCTCCATAGCTTCCCTCCACCTGATCGAATCGGGGCTAGACTCTGCCTCCCTGAATGTGGCTGGAACCATATCATCAACGACCTCCACTGATAATGCATATGCGACCATGACATCATTATACCTAGCTGGCCGACGAATCTCTCTCCTCGGTCTATCTGCTACAATGGACCCCTGAACATGACCCTATTCCTGAGTCCCATAATCCATTGTATCCTCTATCTGCCCGGCTGTCATCTCATCTTCTCCCAATGTCACCTCTGTAGGAGCCTCAATAGATACAGTGCTCTCTGGAGTGAGTGGAGTCACATCATCCTCTACCTGCTGTGATATCTCTCCTGTCTGGTCTCCCTCTACCTGCTGAGGGGTTCGAGGCCTCATCATGTACGCCTAGTCAATGTGACATCTCTGCTAATAACTATCTTCTTGTTCTGTGGATCCCATAACTTGAAGCCTTTGACTCCATCTCTAAATCCCACAAAGACTATTTTTCTCGCTTTCGGATTTAATTTACCAACACTGACATGATAATAAGCTGGACACCCGAATATCCGAAGCGACTCATAGTCACTAGCCACCGAACCAAACCAACGCTCCAAAGGAGTCTTCCCGTCTATCACAGTGCACGTCAACCTGTTCACGAGATGGCTCGCATAAACTAACGCCTCGGTCCAAAAGGATCTAGGCAATCCACTCTGTATCATCATACACCGTACCTTCTCTAGCAATATACGGTTCAATCTCTCAGCCACCCCGTTCTGTTGTGGTGTCTCTCGAACTATGAAGTTTCTTCTAATGCCGTGGTCCTGGTAAAACTACAGAAACAGATCACTCTTGTACTCTCCACCGTTATCTGAACGTACAGTCTTCACCTTTCTACCTGTCTACAGCTCCACTTTCTTCTTCCACTCCACAAAAATATCCAGGACCTGATGCTTATACTTCATAGGGTATATCCAATTCCTCCTGGAATAGTCATCAATGAAAGTAACAAAATAGTTGGCCCCACCAAGAGATGTGTTCTTGGAAGGACCTCAAACATCTGTGTGAATATAATCCAATGTACCTCGGGTGTTGTGAACAGCGGTGCCAAATTTCACTCTAGTCTTCTTCCTAAGTACACAGTACTCACACAGCTCTATTTTGCAGGTCTTAGCACCTTTTAATAGCCCCTGTTTTGCCAATGAATGTAGGGACTTATCACCTGTGTGTCCAAGTCTCATGTACCATAAGGTGGTAGTGTCCTCCTATGTAGTGATAGAAGCTGCCAGACCCCCTGTAACTGTCTTGCCCTTCAAGTAGTATAGGTTGTTTTCCCTGACACCTCGCATCACCATCATAGAACCTTTCGTGACCTTCACTGTAGCATCCTCTAGGATCACTCGATATCCAGCTGCCTCCAAAGTCCCAAGTGAAATGATGTTCTTCGTCAACTGTGGTACGAACCTCACTTCCTTCAACTCCCTTACTACACCATCATGCATCCTAATCCGGACTGAACCAATACCACCAATAGGACATACGTGATCATTACCCATAAGCACGACATCCCCTCTTTTCAGCTCCTCAAAGCTAGAAAACCACTCCCTCTTAGGGCAGATGTGATATGTAGCTCCTGAATCCATCATCCACTCCGTGGAATCCGCATAGCAAACCGACGGTAATGCAGTGCATGAATAGCCTAAAGAATCTGAATCTGAATGTTCACCAATAGCTTTTGCAACATTCACTTCTGAAGCTTGTGCAACTTTCTCCTTATTCTTCCCGGCTTTTTCTTTCTACTTCGGGCAGTCAATCTTCCAATGTCCTCCTTCTTTATAATACCGACATTGATTTCTACCAACACTCTTATAGGCACTCCTATTCCTTGACTTTGAGCAGTTGAACTGGCGACAGTTTGGATCTCAGCCTCGAACTGCTAATGCATCTCCCGATGCCTTCTCGGAGGGTTCACCATCACTCTTCCTCAACTCATAGTTCACCAAAGCTGAGGTCACCTCCTTATAGCTGACTATAGTTCTTCCATTGATCATAGTAAGAACGAACGTACCATAATCATCTTCGGGCAACGAACATAGAAGTAGCATCACCTTGTCTTCATCCTCAACTATAATGTCCACATTGGCCATATCTGAAAGTAGTTTCGTGAAGTTGTTGATATGCTCCCTGATGGAAACTCCCCTCTTCATCTTGAACTGGTAAAATCTCTTCTTCAAGTGAAGCCGATTCTCAATGCTCTTTGTAAGATATTTCTCATTGAGTGTTTCCCACATCTTCTTCGCTGACGTCTCGTTCATAACATCATAAATAAGAACCGGCGTCAAGCATGACCTAATAACACCACAAGCTCTACTGTTCATCTTCCTCCAAACCTTATCCTTCATATTTAAGGGTTTCTCTTTTAACTCAAGAGTCTCCTCCAAATTCTATGCATCCAAAGCATCCATCACCTGACACCTCCACAATCCGAAATTGATCTTGTCGTCGAACTTTAGAACATCAATCTTTGTGTTATTGATGCTCAGACTCTGTATCACCTTTGTAAGAGACAAATCTGATGTGCTTGCTTCTCCCATGTTGTCGATCTAGCTCTGATACCAATTGTTGTGCGCGGCGGAAGCTTTCTTGTGTAACACGAACAATAACTCGAGATAAACCACAACTAATATGCAAAACACAACCACAACAAGAACAAATGATTTATGTGGTTCGGCAAGTTGTCTACGTCCACGGGGCAAGGAGGGGGGAGTTCTTACTATTAGAAATCAGAGAATACAAGTAGAGTTACAAATCTCACCGATCAAACCCTAAAACAAAGCTCTAGATCTCTCACAACTCTTCTACAATTGGATGCAACAATCCTCTCTCAAAGACTGCTCAAAATCATCCTTGCTTAACCCTAACAAATCAGGTTTAGGGTTATATATCAACTCAGAAACAAACCGAGTCAAAAACCAAAAGGGCCAGCCCAAAACAGATCGCGGCCGACCGTGGCAGTCAACCGCGCAGTTCACAGTCGACCACGGCGGTCGATCGAACCACAAACCCGAGACTAAAATCAATTATAGTCATCCGTCAACCGCCATCAGTTCGAATCCTACTGGCCTTCGTGCACGTTCGCGGTCGACCGCGGTGGTCGATTGTCAGTCTGTCTGGCTGATTCTTCTGCTGTTTCTTGTATTTCTTCAGAGCCTAACAGGGACCATGTTTGGCAAACTACATGTGCCTGCCCTAAGTGGCTTCCATTCTGAATGTGGACATCTTCATCGTGCAAAGAATATATTCAGTAACTGGACTGACAAGGACTTGATTTTTTACAATTCAATGATACTAGTATTTAGACCCATGCAAAGCACAGTTCCTAAAAAGATTTCTATAAATATTGAACATGTTACAAAAATAAAGTATTCTGCTTTGGATATGAAGTATAGTGGTGGAAGTGAACCAAATAATTAATAAACAGTTTGGTTATTATTTGTCCAGATATTTGATCAAGTTTGATTCGATAACTACTTCATTAACCAAATTTCTAAAGATGAAATAACTACTCAAAACTGCAATCGAAATAGCACAATAAAGGTCAATTTTTTTAGTGCATAAATGTGTGAAAATATTTATCTAAAATTTAAATATAAAAAGTGAAATAAAGTTACTGTTTTGTAAATGTGATGAACCGAGTTGACACTCTGATTCGATCCATCCATCATCATCTTTGACGTAATCAATCTCCAATCCCTAACCCACGAACAAACAAAACCTATTAAAACTTACACTAGTAGAAAAACCACCAATCTAGACGGAACAACCTAGACGAAAATTTACCTAGACGGAAAAAATTTCCGTCTAGATTGAGTCAAACTAGACCGAAATTTTCCATCTAGGTTGTTCCGTCTAGTTTGTATCAAACTAGATGAATTTTTTTTTCTAGTTTGACAAACTAGACAGAAAAGGCAAACTAGACGGAATTCTGTCTAGGTGGCTTATCAATCTAGACGGAATTCCGTCTAGGTTGCTGAGCAACCTAGACGAAATTCCATCTAGGTTGCCTAGGACATTCCAACCCCAATCTACCCCGCCGCCGTGGCCCTGTCCACCGTCGTCGCCTTAACTCTCCCACTCTCCTCTCTCTCTCCCTCTCGACCCTCGCACCCCTTCCCTAGCCACTCCCAGCCTCCTTCCCTCGCCCCCTTCCCTAGCCCCATCTCCGCGCCCCGCTCCCGCCTCCCCCGCTCACTTACTCGCATCCTCTCTCCTTCCTTAGCACCCCCTCCCCGATACCCCTCTTTCCCTCCCCCCGCTCCCCCCGCCCTTAGCTGCCCCCACCCCCCCCCCTTCCCCCTCCTTAGCGTCCCTGTCCCCCACCCCCCCTTAGCCGCCCCCCTGCCACCTACCCCCTTCTCTCTACTGCCCCCCCTCTTAGCGCCCCGTCCTCCCTCCGCCCCCTTCCATAAGCTGTCCGCCCACCTTCCCCTCTCCTACCTCCCCTCACCCTGCTCCCCTTCCCCTTCCCGCGCCCCTTTCTTGCGCCGCCTCCTTACCCACTCACTCCCTCCTCGTCCCTTCCGTTCACCTTACCCTGTCCCCTTTCCCATCCTGCCCTTTACCACCACCCCCACCCCTTGCCCCAGTCTCCCCCACCCCTACTCTCCATCCTGTCACGCCCCTCCCCCTCCCCCTCCTGGGTGCTCCTACCCCCTCCCCCTCCCGCCCCCCTCCTCCGGGCGGCCCTGACCCAACCTCACTCCCCTTACCCCTTCCTCTCCCGCCCCTCTTTTCACCTACCCCAACCCTGCCCCCTTCCCCAGCCGCCCCCCTTCACTTTAATTAAAAAATATCCTAGCTTTCCAGCAGTCTAACCGTGACCACCGGCTGTTTGCGTCGAAAGTTAATGTATTCATTATGGTATTCATTACAACATCAGTCGTTACAATGAAAACAAAAAAAGATAAGTCTTTTTATAAGATTCTTACACAATGAAAACAAAAATTATAACTCTCGTCAAAACAAATACATGGAGATCGTTTATCGGTCTTCTGGTTGCGTGTGATCTTTGCCTGTGCCGGGGATTTTGATATCTGTGGACCACCTTAGATCTGGATCTAGTTGATAAAAAATTAGGCAGAGCTTCACCTTCATCGAGGGAGTATTTGATTGAAGCACTGAAATCGACCAAGCGAAATCAGTAGCTCTTCTCGAGATTAAGACAAAGCCTAATCTCAAGGAACGAACGTACGGGCTTCAAATCCTTTGAATAGCTCCTTCTTTATGCTGGAGTTCACCGGGATCTCGCTAACCCTCGCTGAAATTCGTGACTCTTGGCTCTGGAGTTTAACATCACCTCCTCGTCTTGATAATAAATCGCCCCCCGTGAATTGAGCCCCCAGGCCTGTATTTATAGGCTTCGGTTGGGGTGTTTTCTGATAAGAATGAGTGATTTGGCCTTATCTTTAGTCAATAACGACCTAACCACATTTGTAGATGATATCTAGGCAGTTAAGAACCCTTGCAATAGACAAATCCCGAGAAAACCGCTCAAAACCGTTGAAAAACACGTCCGTGGGTCAAACCTACGCGAAATAGCTCGTTGACCCGCGGGTGCACGGGTCGGTTTAATCTGACCCGCACCCCCCTGCGGGTCCGTTCCGACTAATCCACACTTACGCGGTAAGTCTGGCTTTCTGCTGAACTTTTTTTTCTGACTTTTCGGGACTTGTGTTTTTTGCAGTTTTGCGTAATTGATCATCTTGTTGACTTGTACGCTTCGTTATGGAACTGACCGTCGAACGCGTGTTGGTTGACGTGTGCCCATTGGTTGATGTGCGCATGTTGATTGATACGTACGAACTGATTGATACGCGATCAACGCGCGTGAGATGATTGATGCGCGCGTGTTGACCGACGCGCTAGCTGATTGACGAGCGCGCAGACCACTCGGTTCGCCGTTTCGTTTCATGCGCTTGTCGGCGTCGAATAATCCTGTTAGATTCGGATATCGACATTCGTCATCTTCTCTCTGTTTCGAGCTGTGTACGGATACCTATAGGTATTTTTAGATGCCTACAGATACCCCTTCCAAAGTATTTCAGACTCGTTCTTTTATAGGGGAGTCTGGAATGCTTTGGATAAGATAGGCCCTTTCCTCAATCTCGCAGAGGGGCCTGTGAACTGCTTCAATCCTTGACTCCTTCAGCCTTCTGTCTATTCGGTATTTTGTCGAATAGATGAAGTTCTTCCGGTACTATGTTTATCGTCTGACCGTTGTCAAAATCTTGGATTTGAAATTGATGCGTAAGTTTCCGAATTTAGCTCTTGTCGTTGAGTTGACTTTGAAATAATCATCTTTGTTAGAAATTCATATCTGAATGCGATTAAACTCTCTGGAATCATCCTTTGCTTTATTTTGGCGAAATTGCTGATTTGTTGACCGGCATCGACCTTTACTGTAACGTGTTGACCGGCGTTAATATAGTTTATACTCGTATGTTTGCTGGAGTCTACACAGTTTAAGCTCTTAAGGCGTTGGAGCGTGGCAGTCTCAAATTTTGGGCTGCAGGACCAACTATTAAAGTTGTTTCGTCTACAGATATGGATCTTATCCCAAAGTTATTAGATGCTCAAGTCACGAGACCAATTAATGGGGCTGGTGCGTCAATGACTTTTACATTTATAGGATTTTTGGCTAATCCTCAGGCATCAACGGGTTTGATGAGCCTTTGCCGACTACCGTTTCAGTCGGGCTAGCGTGCAAATTGTTTAAGTCCGTTCCGCACGTAACGTTGTGCTAAAAGAGTTAACTCTTTTAGTGCTATGATATTAAATACGTAGACTTCGTCTTTCTCCTTTGAAAAGACTAATCAGCTATGTGTATCAGACGTAGTCGTAGGATTTTTGGCAAATCCTTAGCCTTCAACGGATTTGACGTGCCTTTACCGATTACCGTTTGAATCGGGCTTGCATGCGAATTATTTAAGTCTGTTCTGCATGTGACGTTATGCTAGGAGAGTTAACTCTCTTAGTGCTACGATATTGAATACGTAGACTTCATCTTTCTTATAGGAATAGACTACTCGGCAACGCGTGTTAGGTGCTGACTTATCCCTTCTTAGGATTCGGGATAAAAGTCCTCAGACTTTGATTTTGGTGTCTTCTTCAATCGGTGAAAGACTAAACCGGTAACGCATATTAAGCGTTGACTTATCCCTGCTCAGGATTCAGGATAAAATTCCCCATGCATAAAAGGCATGGATTTTTGTTGCTACGATACTGAATACGTAGACTCAGTCGTTTTCACGGGAACGAACCACTCGGCAACGCATGTTAGGTGCTGACTTATCCCTACTTAGGCTTCGGGATAAAATTTCCCATGCATAAAAGGCATAGATTTTTATTGCTACGATACTGAATACGTAGACTTGGTCGTTTTCACGGGAACAAACCACCTGGCAACGCGTGTTAGGAGCTGACTTATCCCTACTTAGGCTTCGGGATAAAATTCCTCATGCATAAAAGATATGGATTTTTGTTACCACGATACTGAATACGTAGACTCGATTATTTTCACGAGAACGAACCACCCGACAACGCGTGTTAGGTGCTGACTTATCCCTTCTTAGGATTCAGGATTAAATTCCTCGCGCATATGAAGCACGGATTTTAGGAGTTATAATGTTGAAAGATTATGTCTTCTCTTGGGAAAAAGACGAACTCGATGTGGGAGAGGAAGAATTTTATATTCTATCTACCAAAACTGAAGAGGAAGAATTTTATATTCTATCTCCAGTTGCAAAAGGAAACTCAAAGTGGGATCTCCACTTCCAGAATCCGGGAAGGTGAAACTAAGAGTGGGATCTCCACGTGGGATCTCCACTTCCAGAATCCGGGAAGGTGAAACTAAGAGTGGGATCTCCACTCCGAGAATCAAAAAGATTCGGATAATCCTAACTGTCAGACTAAGAGTGGGATCTCCACTCCGAGAATCAAAAAGATTCGGATAATCCTAACTGTCAGAAGGTTTGATTATCGAACTAAAGGTGGGTTTCTCATTTATTGAGAGTGAATTATGGTTTTGACCCTAATTGTAGGAAGGTTTAACCAAATGGGAGGTTTGAGACGACCCTAACTATAGGAAGGTTTGATCGCTCGATTTGAAAGTGGACCTCTCGTTCATGGAAGGAATATTCGAGAGGAGATTTTGGTTGTGGTCTTAACTGTAGGTTTGACCAGGTGGGAGTTTGAGATGATCCTAACTGTAGGAAGGTTTGATCGCTCGATTTGAGAGTGGACCTCTAGTTCATGGAAGGAATCGAGAGGAGATTTTGGTTGTGGTCCTAACTGTAGGAAGGTTTGACCAGGTAGGAGTTTTGAGACGATCCTAACTATAGGAAGGTTTGATCGCTCGATTTGAAAGTGGACCTCTCGTTCATGGAAGGAATCGAGAGGAGATTTTGGTTGTGGTCCTAACTGTAGGAAGGTTTGACCAGGTGGGAGTTTTGAGTCGATCCTAACTGTAGGAAGGTTTGATCGTTCGATTTTAAAGTGGACATTTCATTCAAGGAAGGAATCGAGAGGAGATTTTGGTTGTGGTCCTAACTATAGGAAGGTTTGACCAGGTGGGAGTTTTGAGACGATCCTAACTGTAGAAAGGTTTGATCACTCGATTTGAAAGTGGACCTCTCATTCATGGAAGGAATCGAGAGGAGATTTTGGTTGTGGTCCTAACTGTAGGAAGGTTTGACCAGGTGGGAGTTTTGAGACGATCCTAACTGTAGGAAGGTTTGATCGCTCGATTTGAGAGTGGACCTCATTTATGGGAGGAATCGAGAGGGGATTTTGGTTGTGGTCCTAACTATAGGAAGGTTTGACCAGGTAGACAGTGGGAGTGGGAGTACAAATCACAGTGGGAGTGTTGACTTATACCGATTACTCAATGGGGGTTCCTGGTGTTAAGTGACAAATACTTAACACGGAGGGGTTTGACAATCGTCAACGATTAGGACATTAAAATTCCGAGTGCCATGTCCGAACTCTAACAACGAGGATATTGAGTGCACAGATACATCAAAAGTTTGAGTGGATTTAACCGAAAGGAATTTTGGTGGTCCTCACCGTTAATTAGTCTGATCGGTGGGGGATTTTGTGGTGGAAGACTTTGAGTCATCAACAAAAGAGTGCAAAAATTACAGTGGGAGTTTAGTATTTATCACTTTGTTCGTAATGATCAGGTTATCCCTAAGAATATTATATTTAACATTCTTTCGGGAACTTCTCGTTACACGAATTATCCACCCCCAGCTTTCTTTGCAAAACTGAATGTAATGAGGAGTACATTGTCCTCAGTCGCATGTTTGGATTATCTTTAAGAATATAAGATTCTCTAGGAACTTCCCGTGAAAGAAAAGGAACAGTTTAGACTTATATACCTATTGGAGTATTGAGAAATAGTTTATACTCGTATACTCGTCGGAGTCATTATTCGACTTAATTTAGTGTTATGACGCCAGCTTCAACCAAGGTTTGGATGCTATTCTTGAGAGTGAAGCAAGCCTTGGTAGGATGAAGGATCCTCCTGTGGTATGCATAATACTTCGGATCTATAGTGTTGTTAGCTTCCTCCTGATCTATGATAGGTGGTAGCTTGATCTTGTCATTTTCAAGGAGGGATTCGAAAATGGCTGGAACATCTTCGTCCTTGAAGGAGTACTCTTTTTAGAGTCTCGGATCCGAAGTCTTTTGCTATCTTCGGGATTGCTGTTGTGACGTTTGATTAGCATCAACAGCAGTTGTAGGTGTCTTCCCCTTACTATAGGAGACGAAACTCGAGTTTGGAGGATTAGTCGTCGGTTGGCTCCTCTCGGCCTTCTTCCTTCGGAGGAAGCATTCGGCCCGCTCTCCGTGCATCTTCAACTCTTTCCAGGTGTTGGAGGGTGCTACTCCCATAACTTCCAACACGTCCAAGGAGAGGTTGTTGTGACAGGTTTGGAGGATGAAGTCCTCCGTGATCGGATCTCGGTAGTTCATCGCCTTATTCCAGAAGTGTTTGACGAAGTCGTCGACTGTCTCATCATCTTCTTGTTTCTCATCGAAGAGTGTTCTGATTGACACCTCGGCGTCATCATCAAAGAAGTGAGTGAGGAACAGATTCTCTAGGTCGTCCCAGCTGTTGATGCTTGCAGACTTGAGACGACGGTACCAATCGAAGGCGGGCCCGCGAAGGGTGCCAACGAATGACCGAACCATCAAGGCTTTATTGCCAAAGATCATACCCAAGTGGTACTTGAAGTAGATCAGATGTTGAGTGGGCGAACCCTTCCCGTCAAACGACATGAAGTTTATCAGGTTGAACTTTGCCGGATACGGGATCGAATCCCACTCTTTCGGGTAAGGACACGGAATTCTGATCTTCTTTACCTCTCGATCAGACATCAGAGCGTTGACTTTTCTCTCGAGGTCCTTCATCTTTTTGTCCTCGTCTGTATCATACTTCGGATGATTTGTGAGGAGAACAACGGGGCCACCCCCAGTGTTGTCATTATTGGCGGGACCACCTTCGGTGTTGTTGTTTTCCGTGGGGCCACCCCCAGTGTTGTTGTTTTCCATGGGGCCACCCCCAGTGTTCTGGTCAACGAGAGGGTTTCACCATTGAGATGTTCATCCACATCTGAATCGCTACCTGCTTGGTCAGCAAGGTTGCGACGACTGGATTCGCCGAACTGATTGGACAGAGCCTGAATTTGTTGGTCATACTCTTCCCTCATCTGTAGCATAGCCATTTCCATTTCAATCTTGAATGCCTCTTTCTACTTGGTTAGAGCATCCTCAAGAATTTTGGCAATTTGCTCGGTGTTGATCATGAACACTTCGCAGGATTGTCCTGGGCTGGACATCGTTTTGTCAGAAGCGACTACAGAGTTAGCATCTGATACTTCATCATCCGAAGATAATCGCCTCTGCATTCTCTAATAATCTCTTTGTCTAATGATTCCCGATTGTAACCGGGTTAGACGATGTGATATAAGCGGGTCAGAGCTAGAAGGTCGAATCAACTTTTCCTTATCAGCCACATTAACTATGACTGCGGAGTGTTTAGGTCCGACCGCTTCTAGCTGGAGTCGAGATATCAGTTATGCTATTCCTGAGTTAACTTTTCTTCCTGAAGAAAAGTCGGGGCTAGAATCACTTGAAATAATCGGGGACTTTCCCTTATTGACCATATTGATGGTAACTTCTGGGAATTCGCCATCTCGAACAACTGATAGTTTCTTGAGAAAGAGCTTTGGTTTGGACTTAGCCGTTCTATTAGAGATCCTCTCAAATATCGAGACCCTCTGCGGAGCGGTCTTGGGGCAGCTACACGTTGATAATACTGCCCTGATAAGTTCGGCGCACGGGCAGTGAGATTTTGTTTCCCGGATATTTCTCTTCCAAGACTTATTCATACCCTCAGCCTGATAATACAACTCATTGGTCAGATAACCGGAGCAACTTATCGCGTGTTGGCACGACTCTCCTGGTATAACGTTATCATCGTCAGATGAATACATTTCTTTTAGGGGATTTGCCGTCTTGTTGGCGTTCTCAAGAGTCACGCGTTAAGAGTCACACATTTGTAAGCGTGAACTCTTGACAGGCTCTTGGACTTTAATTCACCATCCGAGATGGTCAATTACAGGAGTTTTCCGTGTGTGACCCCCAGCTCAAGTAATTGCTCGGGATTCAGTCACCCGACCTAAGCATTCTTTGACTGGGTCTTTGCCTCGACCCGCGTGCGAAGGATCAAGATGATACGTGATCTTCATCTTAAATCAGGACAAATCCAACCTGTCGCAGTGCTCCACCGAAGGTGCGAAACTCAAAGGGATCGACGAAACGGGTGCAGAACGTCTTCTGTCTTGACCCTGGTGCGGGTCAGATTTGAGTGACTCGCGGGTTGGAGGGTCGGATCCGGGTGACTTGCAGCTTGGAGGGTCAGATCTGGGTGACCCGCGAGTAGAAGGGTCGGATCAGGGTGACCTGCAAGTAGGAGGGTCGGATATGGGTGACCCGCAAGCTGGAGGGTCGGATCTGAGTGACCCGCAAGCTGGAGGGTCGGATTCGGGTGACCCGCGGCTTGGAGGGTCGGATTTGAGTGACCCACGAGCTGGAGGGTCGGATCTGGGTGACCCACGAGCTGGAGGGTCGGATCTGGGTGACCCGCGACCTGGAGGGTCGGATCTGGGTGACTCGTGTTTTTCGATCTTTTCGGTCGTTGTTTTGGACTTTGGCCTCCAAGTTTGATGCAGCCTTGGTTGTTTCCCAACTATGTCCTTCTTTTGCATCTTTTGTGCTTTCAGCAGAAGAATTCGCACGTGCGAAAGCAATGCACGATGTTTTAGGATCCGTTCTTCGAGTGTTGAACGTGTCCTTTTGACGCAGACCCATTTATTTATCGTTGGCTTGGAGAAAAGGCCATTTCTTGGCTGTTGAGGGGGTTAGCACCTTCTGGACTTTAGATCCACTTCGTAGCGAATCCCATCAACTGGATCCAAAGCCTTAGCAAGTCGACGTGCAAGTCGTTGGCGTTGCCTTTGACGTGCCCTCTTTGATAGAATTGACGCGGATCTAGCGACTATCTCCTTGATTGAGGAGGAGCTCAGATCTGTAACTCCGACATCTTTGGAGGCCGAAGGGGCGTTGTGAGGTGCAGCCATTGCAGCAATGAGGGCGTTGATCTTCCTGCGCTTATGAAGGGCAGAAGATCTGGAGGAGGACGATAGATACTCCTAGAAATTTAGTTGGTCGAACTCGTATTCGACCACTTCTTCAACCGGGATGCAGATCCGAGGTTGTAACACGGCAGCTTCGGTAGCGAAGCTGTTGGCTCCCACCGTGGTCGCCAGTTTGTTTGCGTCAAAAGTTGATGTATTCATTGCGTATTCATTACAACTCTTGTCGTTACATTGAAAACAAAAAAGATAAGTCTTTTTATAAGACTCTTACACAATGAAAACAAAAATTACAACTCTCGTCAAAACAAACGCAGGGAGATCGTTTATCGGTCTTCTGCTTGCGCGAGAACTTTGCCTGTGCAGGGGATTTTGATATCCGTGGACCGCCTTAGATCTGGATCCGGTTGATGGAAAATTGGGCAGAGCTTCACCTTCACCGAGGGAATATTTGATTGAAGCGCTGAAATCGACCAAGCGAAATCAGTAGCTCTTCTCGAGATTAAGACAAAGCCTAATCTCAAGGAACGGACGTACGGGCTTTAGATCCTTCGAATAGATCCTTCTTTATGCTGGAGTTTGCCGGGATCCTGCTAACCCTCGCTGAAATTCATGACTCTTGGCTCTGGAGTTCGACAGCACCTCCTCGTCTTGATAATAAATCGCCCCCCGTGAATTGAGCCCCTAGGCTTGTATTTATAGGCTTCAATTGGGGGGTTTTCGGATAAGAATGAGTGATTTGGCCTTATCTTCAGTCAATAACGGCCTAACCACGTTTGTAGATGATATCTAGGCAGTTAAGAACCCCTAGAACAGATAAATCCTGAGAAAACTGCTCAAAACCATCGAAAAATATGCTCAGGAACCAAAAAATCCTAAGAAAAACTGTCAAAAAACCGAACGGGAGTCGAAACAGTGCGGGGGGCGCGAGTCGGCGGAATCCGACCCGCGCTTGCGCGGGTCGGTTGAATCCCCCCCCCCCCCCCCCGCGGGTCAGTTCCGACTGATCCGCGCTTGCGCGGGAAGTCTGCCTTTCTGCTGAACTTTTGTTTTTTGACTTTTCGGGACTTATATTTTCCGCCGTTTTGCGTAATTGATCGTCTTGTTAACTTGTACGCTTCGTTATGGAACTGACCGTCGAACGCGTGTTGGTTGACGTGTGTGCGTTGGTTGATGTGCACGTGTTGATTGATGCGCACGAACTGATTGATGCGCGACCGACGTGCCCGAGCTGAAGACGCATGCGTGTTGACCGACGCGCGCGAGCTGATTGACGAGCACGCAGACCACTCAATTCGCCGTTTCATTTCATGCGCTTGTCGGCGTCGGATAATCCTGTTAGACTCGGATATCGACGTTCGTCGTCTTCTCTCTATTTCGAGCTGTGTGCGGACACCTATAGGTATTTTTAGACGCCTACACCGGCGTGTCCGTTGTTTCGTCTGCTTAAAAGGTATGATTTTTCTACTAAGCTTTAAATTTTTTAATTTCATTATTATTTATTGTTGAATTTAGTTTAAAAACCCTAATTTATGATAAAAAATAAACGAATTCAATTCTAAAACCCCTAATTGAAAAAATATTAGTTATGAATTAACCCGAACTCAACTACATGTTAATTCATTTGAACAACACTAGTAATCATAATTTTAATTAAACACTTATAAATCCTAACTCAATTAAGTTTCATTCATGCTATAAGTAGGTGTGATTATTTAAGTTTATGATGTGAAAATATGTGAAATAAATTTTTTAAAAAAAATAGAGTGATATATAACACATTATAATTTTTATAATGTGTTATAATCCAATTTAGGTGAATGAAAAAATAACGTTATCCCTAGACTTCCATCCAATAATTACATCTAATTCTTTGGACTTATAATATATGATATACGACTCAGGTTTGGGTAGGAGATGAAGTTTTCTCCTGGAAATGAGTGTTTATTTTATATTATACGAATAAAGATTTTGTACTAAAATTTGTAATTATTGGATCTGTCCTCGGACAGGTTAGGAATATAGTAGTGCATACATCCAACTTTGTATATTTTGTATATTTTCATTCTTAAAAGTTTTGACAGCACGTATTCATTGTTCTCCGTGTACAATAAGCATATGTCGTTCTACATTTTGGGCTATTGCTGATACGCATAATAACATTCGCACAGTGTACAGGGAGAACAATGGGTAGGTGATGCCGAAATTTTTAAGAAATAAAAATATACAAAGTATACGAAGTTGGATGTATGCACTACTATATTCTTAATGGATAGAAGCCTTCCTTTGACAGCCGATAGATTAGTGTAATTAGTTTCTACATACATTTTATATATATTTTATGTTGATAAATATTCATATTGTTAAATAATATATGAACGTATGTTTGATGTGTGTTGAATGTATAAGAGTCACGGATGTACTAGTAGTTGTGAGATTAATTGTAGTTAATAATTATATATAATTTACAGATGAGGATAATTCCTGACAAATCATGGATAGATATCCCACGGCTTCATAGATTTCATGACACGCGATACAAGAAGGGATGTGACGCCTTCATGCGTTATGCTAAAATTAATCCGAGAAATTTAAGAAGCGGTGCTATGTATTGTCCTTGTTGTAGGTGTAAGAATATGAAGTTGTTGAATAGAAATAATATACGGATCCACCTAATAAAATCAGGTTTTCATGAAAAATATAAATATTGGAACTGGCATGGGGAATGTATCACTGAAGATGAGGATCCAAATGTGCGTGTTGGTACGTCCGGTGGCCAACGAATAGATGACACAGAAACAATGTTGAATGATGTTTTACCTCGACCTACAGAATATGATGTTGATAATAATGTCGAGGATGATATCAGAGATAAAAGTGAAGATGATATCGAAGTTAAAGCTGAAGAGGTAGGAGATGTCGAAAGTGCTAAAAATATTAATGATATGCATTCCTCCACAGAAATAAAGCGAATAATGGAGCTACTAGAAGATAGTGAAAAGGACTTATATGAGGGATGTACCGAGTACTCCAGATTTTCATTTATGCTGAAACTCCTACATATTAAGACACGCTGAAACTCCTACATATTAAGACACTTAGCGGTATGTCAGATAATTATTTTGAAATGCTTCTTGATTTGTTTCGGACTGTAATTCCTGGAGGAGAGAATAACATACCCCAAACAACTTATCAAGCTGAGAAGATTATTTCTGCTCTGGGTCTTGATTATAATAAGATTGATGCATGTTCGAATGATTGTATTTTGTATCACAAAGCCAATAAAGACCATCAAGAGTGTCCGACATGTGGAGTTTCCAGGTGGAAGAAATGCACAAATTCTTCAACAAGGATTACAACCGAGACAGGGATAACATAGAAGAAAATTCCAGCCAAGGTGCTTCAACATTTTCCATGGCTCCTAGATTACGAAAATTATACATGAACAAGTAAATGGCAAAGAATATGAGGTGGTATAAGGAAGATCAAGTATATGATGGTAAATTGAGACATCCTGCTGATGTTTTAGCTTGGAAGCATGTTGATAAAATTTATATATCCTCGTTTTGCCGAAGATTACAAAAATGTAAGATTGGGTCTATCAAGCGACGGATTCAATCCATTTGGGGTAATGAGCTCTGGCTAGTCTACATGGCCAGTTGTATTAATGGCATATAATTTACCTCCATTACTTTGTATGAAACAACCGTTTATGATACTTTCATTACTGATGCCCGGTAAGCATGCATTGAAAAATGATATTGATGTCTACTTAAAGCCTCTAATTGATGAGCTGAAACAACTATGGTCTGAGGGTATTTTAGCATATGATGCCCATTTAAAAGAGTCGTTTAGATTACGTGCTATTCTATTATGAACGATTAATGATTTTCCAGCTTATGCTAATCTGTCCGGGTACTCTATGAAGGGCAAGTGTGCTTTTCCTGTATGTGGTCCGGAATTTGAAGCTCTTCAATTACCACATAGCCGAAAGAGTTGTTATTGGTTTAATCAA
Source organism: Asparagus officinalis (assembly GCF_001876935.1). Lineage (NCBI taxonomy): Eukaryota > Viridiplantae > Streptophyta > Magnoliopsida > Asparagales > Asparagaceae > Asparagus > Asparagus officinalis. Next base: position 32,938,931 of record NC_033798.1, read on the forward strand.
AGGTGTTGCCCTTGAGTCATAAGTATAGGAAATTATCAGTTATGTTTGATGGCACAGTTGAGAAGAGAATGAAGCCGCGTCAGCTGACAGGTAATGAGATCGTAAAATTACTTAAGGGGTTTCCGAAAGTTGTTTTTGGAAAAAATCGCTATTCTAAATTTAACCCGCTCGGAGTAAGAGATTACTTAAAGTCAAAAAAGCTATTGAAGTGTAAGCGAAAGGCTCGAAAAATGCAAATTGAGGACGAAGCCAAAAAATTACCTAGAGGGTGGACTAAATTTAGTATCTTCTTTTAGCTACCTTACTGGTAAAATCTTAAAATCCGACACAACTTAGATGTCATGCATATTGAGAAAATATATACGATAACATAGTATCAACTCTTCTACAATATGCAAACAAGTCGAAGGATGACCTACGGGCGCGCTAAGATTTGACTGCTTTGAATATCCGAAATGATTTGCAAGCTCAAGATGTGGCCTTAAAAAATTAAAGTTTTCTCCGTCTCATGTTACAATGTCAAATGAGCAGATACAACGATTTTGTGAAATTCTCAAATCGGTAAAGTCATCAGATGGTTACTCTGCTAACATTTCAAATAATGCCCAGGTGCAAGAGAGAAAACTTTTAGATCTGAAGACCCATGATTATCACGTTCTTCTCCATCAATTACTCCATGTTGCAATCCGTAACAATATGGAGAAAGAAGCATCGAAGATTATTATTGAGTATTGTGGATTCTTCAGAAAATTATGCTGGAGAAAGAAGCATCGAAGATTATTATTGAGTATTGTGGATTCTTCAGAAAATTATGCTCTAAAGTCATAGATGTAGATGAATAGTATTGTGGATTCTTCAGAAAATTATGCTCTAAAGTCATAGATGTAGATGAATTTAAAAAACTTGAAGACGAGGTCCGAGTTACTCTATGCAATATGGAAATAATATTCTCTCCTTCATTTTTTACAATTATGGTCCATCTTACCCAGCATCTTGCGAGAGAAGCTAGAATCGCCGGTCATGTTACTTATCATTAGATGTATCCGATTGAAAGGTAATTTATGGTTTTTTCTTACATTTATTAATTGTATATGCATTTTTATAATTACCGTGATAATAATTATCTCTTCTTATGATTCTAATATACTTGGGCTCCATGAAACACAATGTTCGCAATTAAGCTCGTCCTGAGGGCTCGATAGCTGAAAGATACGTGGCGAACGAATGCTTTGTGTTTGCATCACGTTACATGCACAAGAAGAAAACCACATCTCAAGCACATGATAAGGAGAGGAAGCGTGAAAAATATCCGAGATCTCTCTTTGATCAAATTAATGCATATGTGTTGGAAAACCTTGATATGTTCGCAGACTATCAAAGATAACAAATAAAATTAGTAATATAGATGAGAAATATTCATTTTACATATATTTTACCAATACAAACTTATATATTATTTATATAGGCGACATCTGGAGAACCTTAAGAATGAAACAACCGCTAGGAATGCAGCGCATAATATTTAGAAAAGAAATAAGAAAGAATTTTCTGATTGGTTAAGAATTAATGTAAGTGTTTTACAATTAATTATTGAACATTCAAAATATAACATCACCTACATATTCCCAAATTATTTGGCTTAGGTTAAAAAATCACTTCTTGATGGTACTACGTTACCAGATAAAATTATTATCCATGCATAACACCCTTATCACGAAGTGAGACGTTATATTGATCAATTGGTCAATGGATATAAATTTCGAATGCTAGAGACCGATGATAAGAGGGTAACTCAGAATAGTGGGGTCATGGGTTTGTTTGCTCAAGAATGTTTTTCAAGTATAAGAGATCAGAACCCAATTCTAGCTGACATACTATATTATGGCCAATTAGAAGATATTGTTGAGGTAATTTACGGGTTTGGTCAACCAAAACAATATAGTTACACGATGTTCAAGGTTCGGTGGTGTCTTGCAAAAAAGAAAAATGATCATTATGGACTTACACTAGTCAATCTCTACCGAGAAGTATATACGGATGAGAAATTCATTTTCGCAGAACAAGCTGATCAGTGTGTAGGCTATCTAAAAATCATAACAGATAGCTAATCCCTATCAAACATCGATAATGGAAGTTACAATTCGACGGCTTCCAGAAGACTATAATTTTGAAGACTTTCATGTAGATCGATGAAGGTTACAATCCAATGACCTTCACAACAACTGATGAATGCTCTAATCTTCACAATCAACTGTGAGAGTTACAATCCGACGACTTTCACATCCCAAAACAGTCAAGGCGAAGATCACTGAACAATGGTCTTTACAACGTTTTACAAAAGAGGTTATGAATCACTAACCCCTTTCAAACGCAGAGTTCACCTTTGCGTGTCAGTTTTTGAAACGCAAGCCACCCGTGCGTTTTCAACCTTCAATCAAACAAAATGTAAACGGCCCGTGCATTTTTGGTCTGTGCGTTTCCAATCTTCAGTAGATATCCAACTCTGCGTCTCAAGTCTAAGATGCAGAGTTAAGACCCAGAACGCAAGCGGCCTCTGTGTTTTTTAATTATCAGCAAGCACCCAACTCTGCATCTCAAGCCTAAGACGCAGGGTTAAGGACTATAATGCCGACTTAGGCGTTTGACTTGTTCAAACACAAGCTGTATGTCCTCAAAACCATTTATCCCATGTTTTGAGGGATTTTCGCCCACCTAGGAGTGGATTTAAGGGTTGGTTACACCCCTTGCCCCCCTATAAATAACCACCTTACTCAACCGAGTAAGAGGTTGGATTTTTTTTGTTGGATTCTTAGAGATTAAAGGGGGATTCTTTTGGTGGTTGGAGTTTTCGGCGGGATTTTGAAGATAAAATCATCTACGAGATCAGCTAGAGAGAGCTATTGGCAGCTAGAAGATCAAGTCTCGGAGGATCTTTCAGCAACAGAAAATCTACTTGGTTATTAACCGATTATTCGGTTCAAACAACTCTTTTTCCACAGAGTTTTCAACTCGTTCTGAGTTACAAAACTCGTTAAGAGTTCTTAATCAAACTTGCCACGCAAGTTAGTCGTTCCAGCGAATTGAGATGTGCGGATCATCAACGGATAGCAAATTCTACGTGAGCATTCGAAGGAGGCACTCCATCGCCTCCGTGAAGAACCCAGAATTAAACAAAGGGGAGAATTTAGATCAATTCTCCTCTCTTTTGTAATCGGAATTCAAATTGTAATTAAGATCGAGAGAATACAAATCAAATTTCTTTCATTTTATTTACTACAAATTTTTTACCAAACAAAAGATGACGACTCTACTAGAGTAAGCTTCTCTGATGAAGAAGTGGTGGTACAATCCGATGTTCATCTTACTGGAACAACCGTGGAAACTCTCGTCGTAGAGTTTGATCAAGCCAAGTATGAGGAAGCCCTCTCCTCTGGATCGTTTAGCCCCAAATCTAGACGCAATGTCCGCAAGATCTCTAAGGAGATCAAAACCGCTGCTGAAATGCCAAAGAAAGCCCTCTCATTTGGCCAAGATTCATCAAACAACCCCTCCTCTAAAGGAGTGAGCTTAGCCTATACCAAACTAGTTCAAAGAGTTGAACTTCCCACGTCCACATCAACACGACGTATTACGGGTCATAAGAGGCCTATGGAGGAGACAAATTCTATAAACATCGATGACGTTGGTGCCAAGGCTTTGAAACAAGCTAAGAAAAACACCGCTCGACGAAGGAGAAGATCCATTTGGCGAGCACACATGTGAAACAGCAGATCTCTTGCCCAATGCGAAGATCGCGTTCTTGAGTCTCTGCCCAAGTGTTGCATCTCTACCTCTGAACGCACACTTCATGGTAACGAGCCCAATTACAAACCTCGTGTAATCCAACTTAAACGCGACCCCCAGTGGTGCGTTGTTCAATCCAGACGCACACATCGGGAGTGCGTCTCCAAAGAAGAACACAATTCTCATGAGTGCGTTATAAAACCAAAACGCACACCCTAGGAGTGCGTTTCCAAAAGAGAATATGCACCTCAGGAGTGCGTATTCAAAAGTGAACGCACGCCTCAGCGATGCGTCTCAAAATCAAAACGTGACTCCCAAAGGCACGTTCCATCAACCGAAACATGACCCTCAGGGGTCTATTTCACCAACTAAACGCAACCCTCAGGGGTGTGTTCAACATGACCGCCAGGGGTCTATTTCATCCACCAGACACACACCCCAGGGGTGCGTCCAAATAAAACACGACCCTCAAGGGTCTGTTTCGTCAATTAAACACAGGTCAAAGCCTGGTGTTTACAAATCAAAACGCGACCCTCGTGTTTCTTCTCTAGAATGCGATGTGGTCCGCCAAGTTCAAGGGAGGCGACATGGATTCAAAGTTCATGTCCGACAAGAACCAGTCTCACCCACTCAAAGGCAGGGGGTTCCATCTCCACCCTCATGCTCGGTGAGGGATTCATCCTAAGTTTCTGATCTGCTAGAATTATTCTCTAGAAGGAGACCGGCACAGCAAGTAGCTCATTCATGTCAATGTGAGCGGGTTATTTCTACCATTCTTTCAGAATGCCCCTACTGTGCACCTGAACCTCGACAATCTGTGTTCGACCGATTGACAAATGTCGCCAGGCCTGCCAAACGACGACGTCATTATAAGAAGAAGATTTCTGAAGTCGAATATCCTGAGGTCACTATCAATGTAATCGGTAGAGGGAAGGCCTCAGTACCCAGTTCGGACGAGTCAGAAAGAAGTCATTCCCTGACTGTCCAAGAAATTTGTGATGAGTTTGAAGGAATATATCGGCGCACTCGAACCTGGACAGGAGCTATCCACTCAGTTAACTATCAAAAGTTGACCAAGGGGATCACTTCAGATGATGAACATTCAGCAATCGTCGAATCTCAATCCTCAAGCTTTGTCGTTGCACGAGAGGCTCCCGTTTACATGACTAGAAGCCCCGACGACTTAGTAAAGAGAGTTGACGAACATCATGCCATGCTCCAAGCATAGCAAGAAACACTTCTTCAGATGAAGGACATGTTGGCCCAGCTCCTTGCAGAAAAAGGCCAAAGACCTGAGTCTTCCCGAAGGACAATTTCAAAGGGAAAGCAGAAAGCGCCTGAGAATTCAGATCGTGAGGCTCAGAACATAGAATCCTCTTCTGAAAATGAGAAGGAGATAGAAAGAGAGCTACATCCTCAGTCATCTAAAGTGGATGAGCTAGAAGCCCGCCTCAACGCAATCACCAATAGGAGTGAGTTTCGTGAGGAAGGAGTGGTACGACCTTATCCTGCCGAATGGGATACAACTCTCTATCCGCCAAAATTTAAGGCCCCAACTCTGCAACCCTTCAATGGCACAGGATCACCGAACCAACACATCTACTACTTCAAGTCATAGACTGGAGATGTGGTAGCAAACGATGCCATTCTGACCCATTTGTTCATTGACACTCTTAAAGGAGTTGCCTTCGAGTGGTTTATGAAACTGCCTGCTGGATCTATTAAAAAATAGGTAGATCTGAAAAGGCTCTTTTTAACCAGGTTCTTTGAAGATGATACAGAAGTCTCGGTCCCGACTCTCCTCGCCACCAAGCAGAGGAAGGGAGAGTCCATCAAGACTTATGTTGAGAGATTCCGCAGCATTATATTACGATGCCCGTCAGGTATGACCTAATCGACTTTGGTTGAAACTTGCAGGAATGACTTACAGACCCAGCTCCTCGCTCAAATGGGGATAGCAGAATATCGCTCCTGGAGACAACTGGTTTCGTAAAGAGAACAAGCCGAAGAAATCATTGCCCGGGTCAAGGCTGAAGAAGCTACTCAACCCAAGCCACAACAGTAATGCAATCAGAACAATGCTCCGTGCTCCAAGGGAAAGGAGACTTTGACTGCCGATGCCAACACACGTGCACCACCTGCTAAGCAAGGCAAAGCACCGAACCAATAAAGAGCGTCCAAGCAGTACTCGTTTAAAGAGGAGCATGTGGATACTTTGTTCCAACTACTTCGGAAGAACAACAAACTGTAGCTTCCTGAGATCAGAAAACCAGATGAAGCAGGGAAGGTGGCTGACCCTAATTACTGTCGTTATCATAGGTTCTTGGGACATCCCACCAGAAAATGCTATGTCTTCAAAGATATTTTGCAAAATCTGGTGAATACTAATGTGCTCATACTGAAGCCCGAGCAGAAGACCGTATCTACCAATTTGATAGCGGTCCAGTTCGGTGATTTCCTTCTAATAGCAGCTGCAGACGGTGTTATCCCCATCCATAAAGGAGAAATGCACATGAAAAATACTGACTTACATAGTCAGAAGGACAGGGGGTTGGTACCCCTCACTACCCTAAAAGGGGAGATCATGTGGGTTCATCCTGACCTAGTTGAAGACCAACAATGGATGAACACCTCGTCCAAAAAGAAGAGAGGCAAGGCTAAAACATCCAATATGATTAGCCCCTCCATGAATGAGAATGATGATCATCTCAAACCTCTCACCGACTCAGAAGAAGAGAGCATTATTCTTGCAACATATCCAGGAGGCAACCCTGGCACCTGGTCAGGAAAAGCATACCTGAAAGACTATGATCAGAATGCTCAAGAAGCAGAAGAACAGTGTAGGCGTCTAAAATTGTCTATGAGAGCCCGCATGTCAGCTCGTGCGCGCCGATCAACACGCGCGCGTCAATAAGTTCATGCGCATCGGTCAACACGCGCGTGTCAATCAGTACGTGTGCATTGGTCAACACGTGCGCGTCAACCAGCTCGCGCGCGTCGATCAACATACGCGCGTCAATCAACTCATGCCCATCAGTCAACACGCGCGCGTTAATCATTTCGTGCGCGTCAGTCAACACGCGCGCGTCAATCAACTCATGCGCGTCGGTCAACACGCATGTGTTAATCAGTTCATGCGCATTCGACGCAGTCCTATAACGACGCGTACAAGTCGACGAGTCGACCGAAGTAGCGAAAAGTACAAGTCCTGAAAAATAGCATGCCAAAAGAGAAAGAATTCGGCAGAAGCGACGGACCCACGCCAGCGTGGAAAGTCCCTTGACAAGAAACTTATCAATCATCACATTCACAAAGAAGAAGAGAGAGCTGATTTCCATGCAAAGCAGAGCTTGATCTAGGTCATCATCAGATAGCAGAGCCTTGACTATATCATTGAGCCGAGAAGACGGCCCTACAAGGAAAAGAGGATATAAATACCTTTGAAATATTAGCCAAAGTTCTAAATCAGCATCGGTGTAAGAATTTACCAAAGTCAACTAATGTTTCCTCAAGTTGATGGCCCGCACTTGGTTCTGTCGGCACGACCTCTTGAACTTTTAAGATCGTTGTCGATGTCGTAACCATTAACGTACCAACCTCGTTAGTCGGTCTCATGGCCTCTTCAACAGTACTAATCCCCACAGCTGTAGCAGTCGCTTCGGTCACAGAGATTGTGAGCTGAGTTGGAGCAACTGACGATTGAGCTTCTATGATAATTCCTGCAAACGGCAAGAAATCAAGACCCTCAGGATCATCAGATATCCCAACAATAGTAGTTGCATCAGTCTCAACGACTGGTCCTACAAGTATGATTCCCTTACAGTTAAGTAAAACCGATAAGGGAATAACTTTCACAGAAAGACAAAATTCATACCCACAGAAGAACCAGGCTCGATGACCGGTTCAAACAATTTCGATGACTGATTCAGCAGTTTCGATGACCGGTCCGATAGCATCTCGACAAGCTTGTTCCGATAACATCTCGTCGAGCAGCCTGTTGCTAGAGCTCGAAGGATCTTGTATAGAATCAGATGGAGGTGTGTCGACTGCATTGTGAAAGGTTTATTTATTACTTGGGCCTTCCATCAAAACGTCTACAAAAAGGTCTAAGTGTTAAGACATAAGATGAGAAGTTGGAAATTGATAAGCAATAGGAATCAAAGTTACCCCCAGTAGTAACGATAGGCTCCGCCATCCTGACATCAACAGTGGCCTCTTGTAATTTTTCTAAAAGAGCCAGAAGCATATAAGCAATTAGAGGAGGGACGAACTCTGAGTCGTTTAATACCCGAGATTGCCACCTAAAAAGTGTACTACCGGTAATAGGTGTACCTAGACTAGCGAACATTGTGGACAAATCAGATCCTACAACAGTACCTTCGCCAGTTCTAGGGGCCACATCTGTTTCAGCACCAGTCAGATCCTAACCTACGGCCTCATCTGCTCGTGGCACGAAACAAGATCCTTCGAAAAAGTCTAAGTCGGGAGAAGGGGGGTTGTACATCATCGCGTCTTCGTCATGACCCTCTAGAATATAAGATTTGCTAAGTCTAAAGCTTGGTGGAAGAAAGGACCGAAAAGATGACAAGAGTCAAAATATTACCTTCCTCACCAATGGGTGTATCGTCGGCCACCTCCATTTGAGAAGCTTGAGCTATAGCCTGAGATCGAGCACAAGTGATAAGACTACTCCTTTCCTCTTCTCCCTCGGAACCTACATCTGAAAGTTTAACCATCATTCTATTATAAGTAGGCAAAATTCTCCACTTCTTTCGAGCTTTAAGTCGACGAGCTCGATCAGCGATCGATAGATCCCATAACTCTTTATAAAAAGACTCAGACAAACCTGCTGCATGTTCCTCGAAGTCACTATTAGCCTCCATAGTACCACCAGCAGTGGCTTGATCTTCTTCGGAGGTCTCCTCGTCAGAAGCGAATGATTCCTCTTCTATCTCCTCCATTTTTTGCTTGCCTATGCCTGAGGGACCAGCGAGCTTACTGTCGCATCTCCTTCTTTCCAGCGCGCTTTCTTGAACCATCCTCTCAGCGATACGCGATGCAGCTTCAGCCATTAGCTCCTTAATCGACATCAGAGGGACGGGTTCATTAGTAACCATAATCCATTTGTAACATAGATATGTGAGCTCTAAGTGGTGATCAGTATTCGGAAGACTAAATTTGGCACCGGTACAGCCCGTCACATTCCACAGCCAAGAACGAATGCCGTCCACTAGCCCACCGCGCGTATGAAACCGTTGGTTCGGATTCCCGATATATAATTGGTCATATCCAAATTAACGGGTGAACCGGCATGACAGATAAGGCTCTAAATAGCAGATCTCCTTCACACGGAAAATGAGATAGCCTGGCCTTATGTTCATGAGCCATCTGAAATAGCCAACATCGAGAGAGGTCCCATCAGTTCTGGGTGCTTCTACATCGGTAAGCATCCCACCATATTTGCTGGCAAATCGAGGAAGGCATGGGTTGATCACCCAACCCTTGTGCATGTGCAAGCTCTTCCTGACTTCCGACAAGTCCCGAGCTTTCCATCTACACTCCTCATATAGTTGTAGCAAAGGGGTGGACAGATCTGCATTAGTGGGAGGCGACATCAAATCAGGATGATGAAGAACTAGCCACCCCATCAAATAGGTGTAAGGGAGCTCTGCTTTCGCCGTAGGGATCTTCTCGGATGGGGTCTCCTCAGTTTGAGTAAAAGCTATGACTACTTGACGAAACCCACGATGGATGCCGGCAATAATTACCGGCAAAAGAGATAAGCTCCTTCCGTAGGCAAGCTGGACAGTGGGAAATAACACCTCTATCGGCAAGGCATCCGAATTCTGATATGGCACCACGCACTTCTTCAACCAAAGTGCGATATATAACCGGCCAACAAAGTCTTAGGGTGGATGGATTTCTCCGCTTGCAACAGGAAAGTCTTGAACTTGGTCCCTGCACAAAATTTACCTTGGGCACTTGTAATAGTATAAGATCGGGCGCTGCATTTTTCAGCCAATCTGTTGATCTCCGAAGGAGTCAGTGGTTTCAGCTCACAAACAGCTTCACCGGTTTTCTCCAAATTCTTGAATAGGTAACATGAGAATTGTTTCAAGCTTATTTGAGACTTTTTCCTCTCAACTGGGTTAGTTCCGGCTAAAGTAATCTGATAATGACACGTGAGTTCCCATAACGTGTCGTATCGAGCGGGCTTATAGATTTTCAATTGATGTAGCTCCCGGTTGGAGGAAAAATATTCCTGATACGGCATATCTCCCATTTGTAGTCTGGAGACTTTATGCATCTCATGGAAGGGTAGTCCTAATTCTCCGTTTTGGGTAAGAAAGGTGTTAGTATCTGGATTGTACAGCTCTATTAATCCCATGAAGTGGAGAGTGTTCACCGGTAATCCGTATTTAGTGGCGTGAATAGCTTCATATAATCTTATTAACTTCAATTCAACACCCCAACGGTGAAGGATATAACCTATCATCCGGCCCCACCATGATTTGTCTGAAGAATGAGACCAACCAAAGCACCTGTAATTTTCAATAGGTAGTTCTCGCCCTTACTAAGCGAGGCGATTCCTAACAGTGCTAGCTATTATAGGTAGTTCCCCTTTAGGCGGGTCCTCCAATCCCATCACACCGGGGTGTAACCCTATAATGTGTTTTCTGCCACTAGAACCCGGGAGTGAATGGTTGGTGACATATCCACAAGGGATGTTGGTGTGCTCTTCTGTCAGGGTCCATAGCATCTGTCGCGTCACCGCTTACCTCCGCAATTCTATTAGCGAACGATGACGAGGGAACGGAGGAATATATAAGCAAGTCGTACCGTCACTGTGTAACCACCGCTCATCTTCGAGGTTTATGACGTCTGGATCCGTCACGGAATCGCCAAACATGTAATGTGTCTTCCTTAAAGGATGAGCAGGATCCGTATCTTCAGCAAACGGCGCGTTTGTAATTAACTGGCGCGTGATGCGACGACCCCCTCCCGTACTAACTTAGAGAATTCAGCAGGGAGGTCCAAAGCGAATTGAGAAGTGGACGGGATCGACGCCGGGTTATCAACAGTAGTGTAGTATCTACTCCTATGGCTATCTATCTCAAATTGAGAAAACGGCGTTGCAGGGTATTCAACTGAAACGAATAATGCGTATTTGTTAAACACAGTGATGTAGAAATGTTAAGGCGACACACGGCGTTGAACTCTTTTCACCAATCCGTGAGATAGAGTCACTACCTTGTAATTGGCGAGACGATTTTAACCGTATCTCAAATACACAAGATAATGTACATTATCTCATGAAACGTAATACGGTAAAAATCACCCCATATTGCCTTAAGACACATTTTGACCAAGCAAAACGTATCCGATAAGCATCCACCCCCACAAAGGAGGATATCAGCTCTTCCCAACTGCCTCACCAAGGAGAACAGAGCGGGGATGTAATATAGAAGCATCCACCCCCACGAAGGAGGATATCAGCTCTTCCCGACTGCCTCACCAAGGAGGACAGAGAGGGGATGCAATATGCAATATAATATAATGAAAATTGAATTCATAAGCAGGAAATTACGAGGACTTACTGATGAAAGATGGATGCTCCCTCTCAGGTGACTGAGTATCTGAACGGCTCCTCAGGAGGCGTGATCTCCTCGTCGACATGGCTAATCTGTAATAAAGATCAACAGCTCAATCAGATCAAGAATCAAGATACATGAATTGAAAGACTAAAAGGAAAATTGTGAATCTTTGACTGAAATTCTACAAAATTGAATTTTTCAGTTAAAAGGTCCAATTAAACCTATATGACATCCCCCATTCAAGTTAAAGCGAGACGAAAATAAGATATACAAATCAAACAAAGCCTAACGGCTATTCCTCAAACCACAGACCACGGTCTTATGAATCAAGCAAGCCATCACCACCACCAAGACATGGGTTTGGCTATCATTCAAAAAAAAAGGGAGTACGAGCACGAGTTCAGTTTTCGTACATGACTACAAATCCAAACCAGGTGACCAATTGCAACAAAGCTAAAGGGTTTGGTCATGATCACAAGTCTCGAGGGTTCAATTGACCCTCGCATACAACCAAGCTTCATGCGCAAAATTCATTTAAACCTTCATACAAAATCAAGCATCCAAATATAGCTCCCATACAAAATTGAGCTTCAAGGATTTGATTCGGACTCGGTACATATCAAAAGCTTAGGTGATCACTCAAATTCATGAAGAAGAGTATCCTTGGCCATTATCGAAATTTAGGACAGGGAAGATCAAGCATGCAAGACTAAGGTAACAAGCGTAGATTAACATATGGGCAAAGCGTTTTGGTTATCCCACAAGTTCACAAGGTCATCCATGATTGAAGCATGAGTATCGACTCAAATTTCAAGCTATATACATGGTTATGGACAACAATCAAAGGCCTCGGCCATACATAGGTTCGAGAACTACGGATTCAACCCTCAAGCCCAAACCCAAAAATTCGGTTTTCCCTAAGATTACATAGTTGGGGACTACAGTTATCAAGTCATGAACACAACCAAGGCAAAAAATTCGGCTATCACACAATCCAATCAAAATTCGGTTTTTGCCCAAATTCAAGAACTAGGGTTTCAATCATTGAATCAAAGCTTAGAGAATTAGCTAAAAAAATCAAAGTGAGGAAATCAGAGCCATGAGGAGAGACTTACTCAAGTTTCAAGAGGAGCTTGACGGTGAAGAAAGTGCCAAATTGGCCGAAACCCTAGTTAAGAGCCCTCACCTTTTGTTGAAATTGGAAGGAAAAAAGGAAGAAGGAGATGATGATTTAAAGGACTTGAGGAGAACTTTGATCTTGTTTAGTATTCCTAAAGTGGAGGAGTTCTTGAAGAGGTGTTGTTTGGGGAAGAAGAAGATAAACCGAAAGTTGGTAAAGAGAAGAGCTGGGACCGAAAACGATAAGAGAGAAAAGAACCAGGGACTTAAGTCCCCAAATTTCACCAACCAGACCCGCTATTACGCGGGTCGGATCGTCGCCTGACCCACGAGCACGTGGGTCGGATCAAATCTGACCAGTGCGCACGCGGGTCAGACTCGATCCGACCCGCGTTCGTGCGGGTCGGATCGATCTGACCCGC
>NC_033798.1:32951859-32976512 GCF_001876935.1 Asparagus officinalis
GACCCGCGTTCGTATGGGTCAGATTCGATTCAGCATCCGTTTCATTGTATTCCCGCCCGCTTTCGTTCACTTTCGTAATATTCGCGGCATTTTCGCCTATTTTTGAAATATTCAGGGACCCAATTTTAAATTTTTGGGTGGCTTCACGGCATTTTCGCTCACTTTTGGAATATTCGGGCCCTAATTTTATATTTTTGGGTGGCTTCGCGGCATTTTTGCCTATTTTTAGAATATTCAGGATCTAAGTTTATATTTCCGGGTGGCTTCACGGATTTTTGCCTACTTTCGGGATATTCAAGATCCACTTTCATACTCTCGGGTAATTTCACGACATTTTCACTCATGTTCGAGACATTAGAAATCCACGGACACTCTAATGGGTATATGAGTCTAAATTGTTTTCCATTTTTGACGGGAAGTTCCTAGAGAATATTACATATAATAATTCTTAAGGATAACCCGGTAACCTCCGACGGGTACATGAGGTTAAACTGATCCCCGAAACTCCCAGGAGTATACGAGTATAAACTGGTCCTCCTCAGGTCAACGCGAAACCCTCGGGTCAACGATGGTCAACGCGTAGCCGCAGGTCAACGCTAGTCAACGTGTTGTGATGAGAGTCAACATGAAACCATAGGGTCAACACCGGTCAACGCATAGCCCAAGGTCAACGACGGTCAACGCGTTGTGATGAGAGTCAACACCGATCGATACAAAACCCTAAGGTCAACGCCAGTCAACGCGTAGCCCTAGGTCAGTGCCGGTCAACGTGTTGCGACGCATATAACAAGTTCAAAAGTCAATAAGACGGGCCAAATTCAACCTACCAATTCCGGTTCAAGACATTAACAATGGTCGGACGATAAACGCAGCACCGGGAGAAATTTTAGCTATTCGACAAAATACAGAATAGGCTAAAATACGGAGAAGTCATGAATTGAAACCAGCTGTAGGTCCTTTAACACCGATTGAAGGTGGGGGTCTATCATATCCAAAGCATTTCAGACTCCTCTATAAAAGAATTAGGCTGAAACACTTTGGAGGGAGTATCTGTAAGTGTCTAAAATTGACTATGAGAGCCCACACGTCAGCTCACACACGTCGGTCAACACACGCGCGTCAATCAGTTCATGCGTGTCGGTCAACATGCGCGCGTCAATCAGTTCGTGCGTGTCGGTCAACACGCGCGAGTCAATCAGTTCGTGCGCGTCGGTCAACACGCGCACGTCAACCAGCTCGCGTGCGTTGGTCAACACGCACGCGCCAATCAACTCATGCGCGTCGGTCAACCCACACGCGTCAATTAGTTCGTGTGCGTCGGTCAACACGCGTGCGTCAACCAGCTCATACGCGTCGGTCAACACACGTGCGACAATCAACTCGTACACGTCGGTCAACACGCACGCGTCAATCAGTTCGTATGCGTCGGTCAATACGCCCACATCAACCAGCTCATGCGCGTCAGTCAACACACACGCGTCAATCAACTCGTGCGCGTCGGTCAACACGTGCGCGTCAATCAGTTTGTGCGCGTTCAACGCAGTCCCGCAACGACGTGTACAAGTCGGCGAGTCGGTCGAAGTAGCGAAAAGTACAAGTCCCGGAAAAAAGCGTGCCAAAAGAGAAAGAATTCGGCAAAAGTAACGGACCCGTGTAAGCGTAGAAGGCTCAGGCCGACCCGCGCTAGTGTGGGTCGGATCTGTCCGACACGCCCCTTGCGAGTCAGCAGTGCCCGTCACGCTGTTTCAACCCCCGGACGTGTTTTCGGCGGTTTTAAAGCGGTTTTTACAGGATTTATCTGTTCCAGGGGTTCCCAACCGACTTGATATCATCAACAAACGTGGTTGGACTATTGTTAACTGAAGATAAGGCTAAATCACTCATTCTCATCCATATAACCGCACTCGAGGCCTATAAATATCAGCCCAAGGCCTCTATTTTGCAGATCTGGAATTTTATCAAGAGGATGAGGTGTTGCTGGATTGAAGAGTCAAGGAGCATGAAATTTTAGCAAAGTCCAACGAGATCCCGGTGAACTTCAGCACAAAGGAGAAGTCTTTCGAAGGATCCGAAGCCCCGTACGTACGTTCCTTGAGATTAGGCTTAGTCTTAATCTCGAGAAGAGCTACTGATTTTGCTTGGTCGATTTCAGCACTTCAAGCAAATACTTCCTTGGTAAGGTAGGATATTCGTCAATTTTCCGACAACCGGATCCGATTCGCGGTCGTCCACGGATAAACCCTGGCACCGGCGAAGAACCCACACAAGCAAGAGACGATAAACGAATCTTGTGTTTATTTTCAAGAGAGTTGTAACTTTTATTTTATTATTTGAATTCATTTGTAAACGATTGAAGTTTTAATGGAATCAATGATGAAGGTGACTTTCAACGAAAACAAACAGCACCAAGACGCTGGGGGTTCTGTTCCACAAAAGTTAATTGACAAAGGAAAACAGAAGGAAACCCGGTACAATAAGAATATTCTTCAAGAAGTTGGAGAATCGAGCACTACTTTCTGATTCAATGTCCTGGCACAGTTGGCCAACATACCAGCTAGGATTACCCTGTATGAGCTCCTGAGATTATCTAAAACCACCAAGGAAGCTCTAATTGAAGCGTTGAAGAGCACGGAAAGCTTTATCACACAAGTCACTTGAATTCCTAAAGCTTCTGAAGGCCAGTCTTGTATACAGTGTCTACAAGCAGTAAGAAGTTTACCATGCATATCATTTACTCAGGATGACATGCAAGTCAAGCACAAGCATGACAGGCCTTTGTACTACACAAGGTACATTGGGTCCTCAGAAATCAGCTGTGTTCAAGTTGACACGGGCTCAGCACTCAGCATTATGCCTTATAGGGTCATGCAGGTCTTAGGGATCCCCATGCATCGGTTGAACAGTACCCAGACCACTATCTTCGGTTTCAATGCCAACAGTACTCGACCCCTAGGAAAGATCAAGATTAGGTGTCAAATCGAAGATCTTAAGTCTGTGGTGACTTGTTACATTATAGACGCGGACACGTCCCACAATTTATTGTTAGGACGACCATGGATTCATGCAAACCGCATTGTCCCATCTATCCTACACCAGGTCATGAAGTATGCCAATGATGAAGGAGAAGTTCGAACCCTAATTGTAGAAAAGTACCCTTTCAAAGGGGTGGAAAACTTCCAAACATATTCTATCTTCTACTCGGAATCACAAGAGAAAGAAGATGTTGATAGTGGCAATGAAGCCGACGTCGAACCAGACCCTGAAGAAGATTGCCTATGGGAGTTGAACTTTAATGTAATGGGTCTGGGTGAGAATAATAATAATGTACCAAGCGAGGGCGAGTGGTGCATTAATAAAGACTTTATTTTGACGTATTTGTCTGATGAGTCATCTAAAAATGAACAAATGTAGAATGATACTGATGTAGGTACCGGCCCATGGCACACATTATGCGCCGAGGTATCACTAACATTGCCGATTAAGTCATCCTTCGCTTCAGATGAAGAAGTAGAAGATGCTCAAAAGGCTTTCTTTAAAGTCCCGTCTAAAAGGAAAGGGCATAAGCCGATCTACTTCGGTAAAGTTAAACCTGAATTACTTAAACGAGGAAATTCAGAAGAAGATAACGGGGTTCCTCAATTCCATTACCATGAACCCAATTCCATATATCTGATGAAGCGAATGGGATATAATTTTAAGGAAAAACAGGGTTTAAACTTTGGGAAAGGAAGGCGAACGCCGATTCGAATGTCCCTCACTCTCGAAGGAAAACCTCCGGATTATTATCAAAAAACTGGAAGAGGTGTGGGTTATGTCACGACCCCTTCTCCTTCAAAAAATAAAACTGATAACTGTCTGTGTCAGGATCATTCATCTGGAACATCATTATGGGAATCTGATGTCAGCATCGGACCTTTCTTTAAGAGTTTGACTGTGAACATGGTTTCAACTAGTCACCCAAAAGAAGATGCAGGGGGTGATGAAGAATTGATTGGATTGACCAATGACGCTTGGATTAAACGCCTTAACATCTTGTGGGATATGCGTTTCAAACAACGCGAGACTCCTACTGAAGATAAAGTAATCCAGGTCAATATGGGAGATGAGTCCAACCCTAAATCTATCTTCATAAGTGAAAGCTTATCACCCTCTGAGAAAAAAGATCTTATATCCCTCATTAGAGAATATATAGATGTCTTTGCTTGGAATTATGAAGACATGTCTGGCCTTAATCCAAAGGTAGCTATGCATCGTCTCAACATAGATCCGAACGCAAAACCCGTTAAACAACAACAACATCGGTTTCACCCAGAGATCATGGAAGCGATTGAGTCAGAAGTCAGAAAACTTATGGACTCAGGCTTTGTCAGAGAGGAACAACACCCAGACTGGGTTGCTAATATTATTCCAGTTCCTAAGAAAAACGATAAGGTCCAGATATGCATAGATTATTGTGATCTTAACACAGCATGTTCAAAAGACGAATTCCCACTCCTCATTACGGATGTCATGATCGACAACACCTACGGGTATGAGAGGATGTCTTTCATGGATGGATTCTCCGGGTATAATCAGATCAAGATGTATCCTGAAGATGAATGGCATACTGCTTTCAGAACATCATTGGCGGTGTATTGCTACACAGTGATGCCCTTTGGCTTGAAAAACACAGGTGTAACTTATCAACGAGCAATGAACACCATCTTTCACGAACATCTACGTAAGAAGATTGAATTCTACTTTGACGACATAGCAGTGAAAAGCCAACACAAAGGTGATCATCTTACAGACATGAAGACAATGTTCGACATCATGAGAGCACATCAGCTGAAGATGAACCCGACAAAATCGTTCCTTGGGGTATCGAGCGAAAAATTCCTGGGATTTATCGTTACATCCAAGGGAATTTCTCTTGATCTAGAGAAAGTTCGTGCTATCCAAAACATGTCGCCTCCGAAGAATCTCAAAGAACTCAGAGGTTTGTAAGACAGATTGGCTTACATCCGGAGATTCATATCTAATCTCTCGGGATGATGCCAACCTTTTCCCAAGCTCATGAAGAAGGGAGATCCTTCATTTGGGATGGAGACTGTCAAAAAGCATTTGAGGAGATTAAGAGATGCCTCACTCAACCGCCGGTTCTTGTGGTCCCGATATCGGGAAAACCATTCCTGTTATATGTGAGAGCTATGGATCATTTTCTTGGAGCTTTATTAGCCTAAAATAATGACCAAGGGCAAGAGCAGGCAATCTATTACTTAAGTAGGACCATGATGGGAGCCGAACACAGGTATAATCCGGTTGAAAAAGAATATCTCGCTTTGGTATTCGCCGTCCAAAAGATGCGACACTACCTAGTTGGGCAAACAATCCATGTCATCTCTAAGGTAAATCCCTTGAGAGCTCTTATGATGAAACCATCCTCCCTAAATTGCCAGCTGGAAAAATAGGCAATTCTCCTGTCACAATATGATATGCAATTTATGCCACAAAAGGCTGTCAAAGGTCAAGCTTTGGTGGATTTCCTAGGCGATCATCTGGTGCCAGGAACGTCTAAGTTATATGAAGAATTGTCCGATGAGGTTGCTAAAGCTTGCGTAACTCAAGAAATTATGTAAGTATGGAAGTTATTCTTTGACGGTGTATCCAGAGCAAATCCTCATGGTACAATTACCGCAGGAGTGGGGGTCGTATTCATCTCCCCAAACGGTCACGTGATCCCAAGAGGATTTTCCCTGATCGAGCCCTGCACCAATAATATAGCTGAGTATAATGCTCTGCTATTAGGAATGCAATATGCCGAAGAGCTTAACACTCAACATCTCGAGGCTTGCGATGACTCTCAGCTGATCGTAAATCAAGTCTGAGGAGAATACAAAGTGCGCAACGAGGATCTGATCCCGTACTACTTCACGGTGCTAAAGCAAGCTAAGAAGTTTGAATGTTTCTTCATTAGATATATTCCACGAGCTCAGAATGCTTATGCAGATGCTTTAGCCTCGTTGGCAACCTCATTAGCATTGCCACCAGGGGCTGAAAGAACGATTCCTATCACTAGACGTGAATTGTATTGTTCCAAGCTTCTTTTAGAAGAACGTCTAGACAAAACGGTGACAGGAGAAGTCTGCACAACCTCAATGGAATTTGAACCTAGGGATTGGCGATTCCCGTATATCGATTATGTCTTGTATGAGATGTTGCCCGATAATTCTAAGGAAGCGGCCGCCATCAAACGAAAGGCCCTCCGATTCTATTATGATGTGGTTTCTCAAACTTTGTATCATAAATCACACGATGGAGTTTTGCTTCGATACCTCTCTCGAGAGGAAGCAAAAGAGGCTCTCAAGGAAGCTCACGACGGAATGTGCGGAGCTCATCAACCCGGAGCTAAGTTGGGAGATCGCTTTCAACGAATTAGCTATTATTGGCCAAAAATGTTTTCAGATGCAGTTGACTACGCTAAACGTTGTCACGCATGTCAAATCTATGGTGATTTCATTCATCAAGCGCTAGTGAACTTACATCCCACGTCTACATCTTGGCCATTTGAGATGTGTGGCATGAATGTCATAGGACCAATCTCTCCTCTGACTTCTAAGGAACATCGATTCATTTTGGTCATGACCGATTACTTCTCCAAATGGGTGGAAGCAATCCCACTGAAAGAAGTCAAGACTTTGAATGTGATTAAATTTATAAAACATCACGTCATCTACCGTTTTGGAGTCCCAAGACGAATAGTCCACGACAACGGAACACAATTTGTTAGCTATAGATTTTGGAGGTTTTGTGACAAGTTTAGAATCCAAAGTGTTGCATCTATGGCATATTATCCGCCGGCAAATGGCCTCGCAGAAGCTTTTAACAAGACCATTGTGAAACTTCTCAAAAAATTCCTTTCCAAGAGCCAACATGATTGGGACGAAAGCCTCGGCGAATGTCTGTAGGCCTACCGCACAATGGTAAGGACCCCTACAAGAGCTACGCCATTCTCTTTGGTATATGGCTGCAAAGCTGTGCTACCATTAGAAATCCAGATCCCTTCCCTGAGAGTCGCCATCATGACAGGAATGACAGAAGGAGAGAAACATCGACTGTGCCTTCAGGAACTTGAAGCCTTAGACGATAAGCAACTCCAAGCTCAGCTGCAGATTGAGCAATATCAAGCCCGTATTTCTAAAGCCTACAACAAAAAGGTTAAGGAACGAATTTTCAAGAAAGGTGATTTGGTCCTAGCCGTTAGACGACCCATGGTGATGACACACAAGACCAAAGGGAAGTTCAAACCCAAATGGGAAGGGCCCTTCACAATAGAATCAGTCTATTCGAACGGAGCTTATCGCCTCATCAATCAAAAAGGCGACATGCTAATGATGCCAATTAACGGGAAGTTTCTTAAGAAATACTTTCCGTAGGCAAATAAAGCCCCCTTTTCTCTCAATCTCTAGCCAAGTCAGGCTGGGGGTTGCTTATTCAGAATTTATTTCAGGAGTAAATGTTTAGTTAGCTTGCTTTGTATGTCATCATGTTAACACTACACCTCTGACGATTAAAATTTTTTAGAATTATTCTAAGTAGTAATAAAGAGAATTTCAAGTTTACGCTAAGCTAAAAGCAATACAGAATTTAAAAATCAGGACTCATCAGCCTAAAGAACTTGAGCTTTGACTTCAGCGCTGATATGTTCTCCTCACGAGTCTTTTTGACTTCTTCGGTTATCTTGCTCCTGAGTTCCTCTTCATTAGGTGCTGCTTCTACAACCTCTCATCGAATCTTATCGGCAACAACGATCTCATTGTAATAGTCTTTGAGAAGCCCATCATAGTGAGAGGCTAATCCTTTTATGACTTCCATATCCTTAGCCAGCTGGGCATTCCTCTGAGATAGCTCGACCCCCCATGCGAACGATTTGTGCTACAACATCCCGGACACCCATAGCGAGGCTGCCCATGTCTATTTGTATACTAAGGTGCTCCTCTCTCAGGTTGGTAATACGAGATTTTTTTCTCAGACAAGCTCTTCTAAAGAGTCTCATGGCGTTGTGCTTTGGTCGCAGAAAGAGCCTGGTCCACTTCTTCGTCCAAATCATCGCGTTGAAGAATCGAAAGCATCTCTAATTCCATTTCCAAAATGATGATACCTTCCCTGTAGTTCTCATTCTATAACACATTCCCATAACTTCTGATATCCGTTAAGCTTTTAGTCAGGAGGGGTCTGAAATGTTCAAAGGGGACCCGCCCTAAGCTAACGATATCAATCGTGAACTGTATTTTCATCTCTAGCTACCTGATGCACTCTCTCCAAGCTCTCGAGCATGGGGAGGAGCAGTCGGATAGATCAGACCTGTATACTCATTACGAGTAGATTGAGGAACAACCTAGGAAGGAAAGTCTTCATGTGTACCCTGATCGTGGATGAGAGGAGAAGAAGCGGATTCTAAACCCCCAATGGGCAACGTCTCTTCAACTCCCACACCCTCAGGAATGGAAGGAATTGATCGAAGCTATTCATCCTCTCTATCAGTTAAGAGCGCAGCAGGTGCAGACTTCATGGTGTCCCCCATCAACTTGGCCCTTTTAGAGTTCTTGGCCCAACGGGCTTCCGCTTGCGAATTCTCCTATCATATTTGCCTTCCTCCTCAGCAGTAAGGGCCTTCTTCCCTAATGATCTTAAGGAGCGGGGCTCAGGAAGGGGTGCTCCCTCAAGAAATTCTTTAGTGGCCTCTTCTTCAGAATGCTCAGCAGCTGGTAACTCCTTTGGGATCTCTACAATTTCGACCGCTTCTCGTTCACAGGATAGATAATCCTCTATTCTTGGTAGTCGAGTCCTGGTAGAACCACTTCTCGATTTATAAAGTTCCCAAATCTCATTTATATACATGAAGTGTATACATCATATTCTAGGATTCAAGAAGCCTCATCAAACCAATTGCGAAAGTCCGCAACGGTTGAGTAGCTAGGCGGCAAGTTGGGCAGAGTGAATTATGCATGAGTTCCTCTGGCAGAAAAGAAAAACCAAGCACGAGCCCCTTCATATAAATTCCCGATGTGAGCTAGTCGCGGATTAGGGTTACTAGCATAAAGTTGGTCATACCCAAATTGTTGAGCAAAACGCGAAGGAACATAGGGTTCAATTATACATCTCTCGCCCAGTCGAAAAACTAGGTAACCCACTATGATAGTGAGAAGCCATTGAAAAGTCTCTGTATTTAAGAGTGAGGAGCCTTCAAAGACCACATCTCCAAACTTCGTGCCTTCTTCAGCCCCATCAAAACAAGGGCGGCAACAAAAAAGATCATAATTGTTCTCCAAAGACAAGAGTTGTCTAGCCCAGACTATGTACACAGCCGTCCATGTAGGTGACTCAAGCCTCTGCACGAAAGGAACAGAGGTCTCACTATCGTGTATGATCCCCGTCATTAACGAGGGACAATGTAACACGAACCAAGCCACTAAATAAGTATAGGGCACGGGTGCACGGGGTTGGGGAGTCTTCTAAACTTTCCTCCCAACAACGTTCATCTCCTTGGTATCGAGGAGTTCAGAAATCAGATCTCGTAAGCCCCTTTGCAAATAACCTGTCATTGTAGATAGAAGGCTTAAAGGTCTTCCGTGAGCCAGGAGAACGACTGGGTATACTACTTCAGCCAAGATCAACTCAACCGGCTTCAACGGCATGACACACCGCTTCAGCCATATCATCAGGAAGTCGGCGAGGAGGGCCGCATCGGAGATGGGAGTTGCAGCTTGATAGTGAAAGCTCTCAAATTCACTGTCAGCTTCAAACCCATCTTCTAGATGCTTTTTCTTATAAGTAGCATTAGGAGCCTTGATGCGGGCTTTAATGCTCTTAGAAGAGCTTACAGCAAGACGGGAGGTCTCACTATCGTGTATGATCCCCGTCATTAACGAGGGACAATGTAACACGAACCAAGCCACTAAATAAGTATAGGGCACGGGTGCACGGGGTTGGGGAGTCTTCTAAACTTTCCTCCCAACAACGTTCATCTCCTTGGTATCGAGGAGTTCAGAAATCAGATCTCGTAAGCCCCTTTGCAAATAACCTGTCATTGTAGATAGAAGGCTTAAAGGTCTTCCGTGAGCCAGGAGAACGACTGGGTATACTACTTCAGCCAAGATCAACTCAACCGGCTTCAACGGCATGACACACCGCTTCAGCCATATCATCAGGAAGTCGGCGAGGAGGGCCGCATCGGAGATGGGAGTTGCAGCTTGATAGTGAAAGCTCTCAAATTCACTGTCAGCTTCAAACCCATCTTCTAGATGCTTTTTCTTATAAGTAGCATTAGGAGCCTTGATGCGGGCTTTAATGCTCTTAGAAGAGCTTACAGCAAGACGGGTCACCATCAAGTCCTTCTAACCCAAATTCTGAAAGAGATAATCTGCCCATGCAGTGTGCATGATGCCACCTCCATGCATCCTAACAACCTGAGTGCAGATGTGAAAATGACACATCAACTCCCAGAAAGTGACGTATATCTCTAGATGAGCTACCCTCAAAATAGAAAGTTCCTCAGTTGTTGGAATGAATTCTGTTAGCCCTTATGTTTTGATGATGTTTTACAACCACCATTATCGGTACTAATGGCTTATTAAGTACAAATGTAGTGAATTCATATATCAAGCTTATTAGTGCCACAAATGGAGGATTGGATGGAATATGCGCTACAACGATGATATCCAAAGGAGGAGGAGGCATAGTGATGAAGCAACGTTATTTCAAGAACAACAAATTCAAATAGAAGCTTCATCCAATTCAAGCTATATCAAGACTCAAGCATTGCATTCTATATGAGGATATTAGCTATCTTTTATTTTATTTTTCTCTCTAGTGCTAGAATGTAGGCAAAGAGTTATTGACTTTACTTGAAGCTATTGAGATATCACACACACGTTTTCATACTTATGTTTTTAAGCGTTTTTCACAAAATACTATTTTTCACAAGTATGAGGACCTATCTACAAAATTCCTTTTCCAAACAGTTTGTTCTTAGCATTAAAAACATTTTACAAAGTTTCATAATTTTCAGAGGTCAAATAAATATTTTCCAAATATTTTAGTTGAGTCAAAAACAGTGTTTTGGGATGTATCAAAATGCGGTCGACCGCATCGGTCGACCGCACCTATGTTCATTCCTCACTGGGCAGCAGAGAGTTCGTCGGTCGACCGCCCCGGGACCGAGAGCTTCCTTCGATCGACCGCACCGGTCGACCGGATAAGTCTCTGCTTGTTTTTCTCATTTTTGATCTGGATAGCGGTCGACCGAAATTTTCGTCGGTCGACCGAACTTTTCCGTCGATCGACCGATATTTCCGCCGGTCGACCGCCGTATAATTCAAATAGTAAAATGTGTCCTTTTTGTGGCGTCGCTTAGTACAGATCTCAGCGATGTTTTATTCCAGATTTTGGGGGATTAAGGGATGGGTTTAAACAGCTGTTTTTCTCCTATTTAAACTCCACCTTTTCTTCTTTCTCAGTGTCCCAGCTTTTACAAAAACCAGTGACGTTGTTTTTTCTCAGAGCTTATATTTCAAAACCTGTTTTCACTGAGTTTTTTTGTGTGTTCACTTCCCAGCTTCAGTATGCTCTTTCTCTTTTCCATAGGGACGTTGTAAAGAGAGAGTCTTACACCATTTCTACTATCTTGTGAGTGTGATCTTGTGTAGATCAACTGTGAGGGAGTGTGATCTAGTGAGATCAACTATGTAGTGTGAGATCGTGAGGGGATCGCTGTGTAGACGAAGTTATGGCTTCCAAACCGGATTGTGTAGTGGATTTCTCCTCGAGAGTGGGGAGCGGGGACGTAGGTCAGCGGACCGAACCTCGTTAACATATCGTGCGTCACAGTATAACGATTCCTAACCCTATCTCCTCTATTTTGATTGCATTAGAATACTGTGATTTGCCTGTCTTAATTTTATTGCATAATTATAGCCTCTTGACCCTAATCACGCCCCCCCTCCCCTCTAGGGTCTAACAATTGGTATCAGAGCTTGGTCTCTATATTAGTTTTTGGTTTAACCGCCTTAGAGAAAAGATCTAATGGAGGCTTCTTTGAATATGCATATGTTAGAAGGACAATCCACCACTAGACCACCACTCTTCACCGGGAGTAACTTTGCTTATTGGAAGGCTAGAATAAGAATTTACCTTCGTTGTATTGATCTTGACATCCTAGAGCTCATAGAAAAGAAATATGTTGAGAAGTCCAAAGTCGGGAACATAACCGATGGAGAAAGGCACCAAGCCAATCTCAATGATAAGGCTATGAACGCCTTAATTTGTGGTCTTTCCCCCAATGAATACAATAGATTTTCCACGTGTGCAACCGCATACAAAATTTGGGTAAAATTATGTATCACACATGAAGGAACCCCCCCAAGTTAAGGAATCTAAAATTAGTGGGCTTATGCATGATTATAAGCTATTTAAAATGCTTCCTAATGAATCCATTGATGCTATGTTTTTCCGTTTTACTAATATCATCAATGAATTGCATGGTATTGACAAGCAATTGTCCATTCAAGAAATGAACTACAAGATACTTCGTTCCTTGACTCCGACGTGGGAACCCAAAGCTACGGCCATCGAGGAAGCTCATGACCTTACTACTCTAGCTCTCGATAGTCTCATCGGAAAGCTCAAGGTCCATGAGAAGAAGCTCAAGGGGAAGGATGATGAAGAAGGAGCCAAACTTGCTCTTCATGACCCAAATGTTTGTTTCATGGCAAATGAACATGAGGTAATATCCGAGGCCGAAAGTGAATCTTTCTATATGCAATGTGACATAGCTATGGCTTTAGAAGAGTTGAACTTTGAATTTAAAAGAATGTCTAAAGAATACTCTTCTTTCAAAAAATTGCATGCCTCTTGTGATATTAAGCTAGAACAACTAACAACCTCTCTTGCTCTAAAAGATGAATTGCTTGGAGATCTCGATTTTGAGAACAAGCAATTAAGATCAAAGATTGAAAGACTAGAAATTGAGGGTTGTAGGACTAGACCCACTCATGCTTATGCCAACTACAATCACCATGGTAGAAATAGGTTTCATGGTTCTAACATTCGTACATACAAAAGAAATTTTGTATGCACCTATTGTATGAGACATGGACACATTTCTACTCATTGTAGAATTAAAGACAATGAAGATTTTTATGGTTTGATATGGGTACCCAAAGGTACCAAGACTACTAACCACCAAGGACCCAAGACTTGGGTACCTAAAGCTACTACATCTTCATCTTCATCTCTTGTAGGGAACATCATGGCAACGACGTAAGGAGATGTGGTACCTTGATAGTGGTTGCTCACATCATATGACGGGTAACAAAGAGTTATTTGTAACCCTATCAAGAATTAAAGGAGGTAACGTCTCCTTCGACGGTGGTGAGAAAGGTAAAATCATTGGTGTTGGTTTTATTGGTAAGAAACCCTCACCCGTTATAGAAGATGTTTATTTGGTAAATGGTTTAAATCATAATCTTCTTAGCATTAGCCAATTGAGTGATAAAGGTTTTGATATTTTCTTTAAACCGGATAAATGCATCATTAGTATGAATGGAAAAATTATTTTTATTACTAATCGCAAATCTAATGTATATATTTTTGAGATGAATGAATTAGTGAATCAAGATGTGAAGTGTCTTACGGCAATTGATAAAAACCCTTGGATTTGGCATAAGAGACTTGGACATGCAAATATGGAGCTAATATCAAAATTGTCTAAGAGAAATCTTGTTAAAGGGTTACCTAGCTTGCACTTCATCAAAGATACCATATGTGAGGATTGTGCCAACAAACAAAGTCTTCTTTCAAATCCATCCATGAGGTATCGACTTCTAAACCCTTGCAATTACTTCATCTTGATTTATTTGGTCCTATGCGTGTTACCTCTCTTGGAGGCAAACACTATGTTTTTGTGATTATTGATGATTTTTCTCGTTTTACATGGACAATATTTCTTGCAAAGAAAAATGATTGTTTTGAAGAATTTGCTAATCATGTTAAAAGAATTGAAAATGAAAAAGATTTGAAAGTTGTTAAAATAAGAAGTGATCATGGTGGTGAATTTCAAAATGAATTTTTCTATAATTTTTGTGCCCATCATGGTATAACTCACATGTTTTTCGCTCCTAGAACACCACAACAAAATGGTGTTGTTGAACGGAAAAATCGTACCATACAAGAGATGGCACGTACTATGTTAAATTCTTTTGATTTGCCAAAATATTTTTGGGCCGAAGCCGTCAATACGGCTTGCCATGATTTAAATCGTGTTTTGATTAGACCAAAGCTTAAGAAAACTCCTTATGAACTTTTTTATGGAAAAACTCCTTATATTGGTTATTTTCATATCTTTGGTTGCAAATGTTTTATTTTAAATACAAAAGATCACCATGATAAATTTGATTCCAAAATTGATGTTAGTATTTTCTTAGGTTATGCACCTCGAAGTAAGGCTTATAGGGTCTTCAATAAACGAAGCCTCGTTGTTGAAGAATCTATAAACGTTACTTTTGATGAGACTAATGTTGGTTCTCAAGTTGTTGTACCTAGGAAAGATGATGATGATGATGTTGAGGGAGGATTGGACTTTTTAAAAAATCAATGATACTCCCTCTATAGAAGCTCAAAATGATGTGGATAGCTCCAATGCTCATGAACAAGTTGAACTTCCTAAAGCTTAGAAATTCGCATCAAACCATCCAAAGGAACAAATCATTGGGAGCCCTTCACAAGGAGTTGTTACTCGCTCAAAAATGGTTTTATAGAAGATGAAGTATATGTTGAGCAACCCCCCGGTTTCATAGATCATGTTTTTCCTAATCATGTTTACCGGGTTCAAAAAGCTTTATATGGGTTGAAACAAGCTCCTAGAGCTTGGTATGCTCGCCTCTCTAGTTTTCTTATTGAAAATGGTTTTTCAAAAGGAACAATTGATAACACACTTTTTGTGAGAAAAAGGAAAAATGATTTCATTTTAGTTCAAATATATGTTGATGATATCATTTTCGGTGCTACTAATGAATCTTTGTGCAAGGAATTTTCTAAGGTTATACAGGATCACTTTGAGATGAGTATGATGGGAGAGCTTACATTCTTTCTCGGGCTTCAAGTTAAGCAAACAAAGGATGAGATATTTATTTCTCAAAGCAAGTATGCTAAGGAATTGGTGAAGAAATTCAATTTGGAGAACTCTAAGCATGCGCCTACTCCCATGAGTACAGGTGTTAAGCTTGATGCGGATGAAAGTAGTGAAGACGTGGACCAAAAACTATACCGAGGTATGATAGGTAGTCTTCTTTATCTCACCGCTAGTAGACCCGATATCATGTTTAGTGTGTGTGCATGTGCACGTTTTCAAGCATCTCCTAAAGCATCTTATTTAATATTAAATATGTTAATGGAACTTTTAACCTTGGTTTATTTTATCCAAAAAGCACCTCTTTTGATTTATATGGTTTTTGTGATGCCGACTTTGCCGGATGTAAGGTAGATCGCAAGAGTACGAGTGGAACATGCCAATTCTTAGGAAATTCACTTGTTTCTTGGGCTCAAGAAACAAAATTGTGTTGCATTGTCCACTACTAAAGCGGAATACATTGCCGCCGGCTTATGTTATGCTCAAGTTTTATGGATGAAACAAAGTTTAGTTGACTATGATTTGAATTTTCAAAATATAAAAATTTTTTGTGATAACACTAGTGCTATAAATATTTCCAAAAATTCAGTTTTGCACTCTAGCGCCATCATTTTTTACGCGATCATGTAGAGCGACAAGATGTATCCCTAGTATTTGTTGACACAAAATCTTAATTAGCGGATATATTTACTAAGCCTATTGGAGAGGATGATTTTTGTCGCATAAGAAATGGTTTGGGCTTATGCACTATGTGAAAGTTCTACATTTGCTTGCTTGTTTAGTTGCATTTTGCATTTCTCTTTATCCCATTTCTTTTTGATGGTGACAAAGGGGGAGAGAAATCTCCTCATTTGTTGCATATTCTTAGGGGAGCTCATCGATAGGGGGAGCACCTATCTATAAGCTATCTTTATTTTTTTGCTCTTATATAATGGTTGGTTGTCATCATCAAAAAGGGGGAGATTGTTAGCCCTTATGTTTTGATGATGTTTCACAACCACCATTATCGGTACTAATGGCTTATTAAGAACAAATGTAGTGAATTCATATATCAAGCTTATTAGTGCCACAAATGGAGGATTTGATGGAATATGCGCTACAACGATGATATCCAAAGGAGGAGGAGGCATAGTGATGAAGCAACGTTATTTCAAGAACAACAAATTCAAATAGAAGCTTCATCCAATTCAAGCTATATCAAGACTCAAGCATTGCATTCTATATGAGGATATTAGCTATCTTTTTTTTTTCTCTCTAGTGCTAGAATGTAGGCAAAGAGTTATTGACTTCACTTGAAGCTATTGGGATATCACACACACGTTTTCATACTTATGTTTTTAAGCGTTTTTCACAAAATACTATTTTCACAAGTATGAGGACCTATCTGCAAAATTTCTTTTCCTAACAGTTTGTTCTTAGCATTAAAAACATTTTACAAAGTTTTATAATTTTCAGAGGTCAAATAAATATTTTCCAAATATTTTAGTTGAGTCAAAAACAGTGTTTTGGGATGTATCAGAATGCGGTCGACCGCATCGGTCGACCGCACCTATGTTCATTCCTCACTGGGCAACAGAGAGTTCGTCGGTCAACCGCCACGGTAAGTCTCTGCTTGTTTTTCTCGTTTTTTGATTTGGATAGTGGTCGACCGAAATTTCCGTCGGTCGACTGAACTTTTTCGTCGGTCGACCGATATTTCTGCCGGTCGACCGCCGTATTATTCAAACGATAAAATGTGTCCTTTTTGTGGCGTCGCTCAGTACAAATCTCAGTGACGTTTTGTTCCAAATTTTGGGGGATTAAGTGATGGGTTTAAACAGCTATTTTTCTCCTATTTTAACTCCACCTCTTCTTCTTCCTCAGTGTCCCAGCTTTTGTAAAAACCAGTGACGTTGTTTTTTCTCAGAGCTTATATTTCAAAACCTGTTTTCACTGAGTTTTTTTGTGTGTTCACTTCCCAGCTTCAGTATGCTCTTTCTCTTTGCCATAGGGACGTTGTAAAGAGAGAGTCTTACACCATTTCTACTATCTTGTGAGTGTGATCTTATGTAGATCAACTGTGAGGGAGTGTGATCTAGTGAGATCAACTGTGTAGTGTGAGATCGTGTGGGGATCGTTGTGTAGACGAAGTTCCGGCTTCCAAACCGGGTTGTGTAGTGGATTTCTCCTCGAGAGTGGGGAGCGGGGACGTAGGTCAGCGGACCGAACCTCGTTAACATATCACGCATCACAGGATAACGACTCCTAACCCTATCTCCTCTATTTTGATTGCATTAGAATACTGTGGTTAGCTTGTCTTAATTTTATTGCATAATTATAGCCTCTTGACCCTAATCACCCCCCTCTAGGGTCCAACAAATTCCTCATAGGGCATCTGCCCAAGGGATAGCCCTGATACTGCATGCATTTCATGGAGAGCAAATCCTAACTCCTCAAAATGTGTGAAGAAAGTGTAGCTGTCCGGATTATACCGCTCCAGCATAGCAAAAAAGGTGGTATAGTTCTGGTTGGTTCCACGCCTTGTAGCCAGCACCGGTGTTGTAAGGCCGGACTGAGTGAGGGGCTCCTTGAGTTCCTCAAGAACAAAATCCACCATCCGGATCCACCAGCCATCTTCTCCGGAGAACAACCAGCTAGGAGAACGAAAGGCTAGCGCAGAAATTTCGCCCCGAGCAGCAATAAACTGGCATATGAAGATGTTCACTGGAAGAGGCACTTCCTGAGCAAGATCTTTTTTCTCAAATCTGCCAGGCCTTAGACCTTTGAGTTGCTCGTCAATTTGTACATGAGATTGTTGACTAGACCCAAGTGATATATTCTCCCTCTCTTTGACCAGATCGAAGGCCAAGCCCCTACGGCAACCGACGCTTTGGAAATAAGAAAGCGGATACATTCTCTTCATGCTTAGGAGGAATAAGAGACGATCGTGTTTGCAACAAATGAGAATCTTCTACATGTCCAACTTTTTCATCCGCTGTGATATGGTCCCCAAACAAAAACACCAGTTTGAGAAATTGATCATGACCCACGGGTGCTTCTAGGTCCAAATCAGTGATCAGAACTCTAAGAGTGGAACATCCGGTGAACCTGATTAACTGTGTCCGCTCTAAGCTAGGGAAAGTGCACATTAAAATTACTCTATGAAGACCAAAAACTTTCCCCACGTCTGGATCCTCAATATAACTAAAGTGATGCTCTGGTGAAAGCGGGACATTGGAAAAAAGCACTGTGAAACAAGAAACAGAAGTTAGTAACTAAAGTGAGTTGCTAATGAAAGAAATTAGATTGTAACGCACAGTTCAAGATCTGTGTTTTTAATCTTAAATGCAGAATTTAAGATCTGTGTTTTTAATCTTAAACGCAGAGTTCAAGATCTGTGTTTTTAATCTTAAACGCAGAGTTTAAGATCTGTGTTTTTTAATTTTAAACGCAGAGTTCAAGATCTCCGTTTTTAATCTTAAACTCAGAATTCAAGATTTGCATTTTTAATCTTAAACGCAGAGTTCAAGATCTGCGTTTTTAATCTCAAACACAGAGTCCAAAACCCATGCTCAGAGTTCATAATTAACGCAAAGTTCCAACTGTGCGTTTCAATTATAACAAAACGAGTCAACTTCTTCATTGACAAGAACCTATTTAGGGTTTTCAAAAAACTTGTCGAAACAAGTTACTATGGCCACCACTTACCGCAACAACGAGGCCCATACGATGGCAACGTTAATGGCGAGGTGTTCGCAAGAGCAGCAACACCACCGGCGTCCTCAGCCGATGATGTTTCTAAAGTCACCCTAGTATGCTTCTTGGAGCCGGAACTCATTCTTCATAGCGCCATTGATGCAATCGGTCGAAAAAAGATGCAGATGGTCGGAGAAGACGAAGTCCGTCGGAAATCTGGTCGAAATTAAACGAGAATTCTTGTTCTTGGAACCAAGCTAAAAATAGAAAGAGTTAAATGACTCTTGATGTGACCATACAAGTCTATTTATAAATAGCTGTCAAGCTGTTAAAGCGGTACAGGATTCTAGGGAAGAATCCTAACCGTTCTGAAACGCTATCTACAGCGTTAATAGATAAGAAGTCTTTTAGACCTTAACCTTAACGCAGAACTTATCTCTGCGTTCAAATTACCCAAACGCTAGGCCCAGACCTGCGTTATGAGAGTTCTTAAGTCTGCATTTCGAATCTCAAACGCAAAGGTCACCTTTGCGCTGCGGATTATCTAAACAAAGGATCCACCTTTGTATTTTCAAACATGACACTTATTCTCTAAGTTAATGAATTCTTTTAACAGAGTGTTAATCACGATCTTTGTATCTCATCAGCTGAATCGAAGTTGTTTCAGTTGACTAACCTCTCGTCAGAATTAATTCCATACTTCCGACAATCATCATCCCTCACAGAGTTTGAATTTAGCTTGCATAGCCTCTAATGTGACAACAATTCCTCTGTTAAAGTCAACTTATCGATTCTCATCAATAGAACGGTAAGCCCTCTGAATCATTCAAATTACAATCAATTTATTAACTCTCCTTAGCAGAGTAATAAATGACTAACCTATCAACCCTCTTCAGCAGAGTGATAAGTTTTCAAATATTGTTCAAATCACAAGTATCATAAGTCATCGCTCTGATGATAAACCACTTGGGAATTCTCCCCAGCGAGACGCTAAGTCCCCCAAATTATGTTCAAATCACATAAATATATCTTTCTTGTCACGTTAAAATCGCACCTCTGACAAAATCCACTTATTGACTCTCCCCAATAGAGCGATAAGTCCTCAAAATTGTCCCGATCGTGATATCTTTATTGTCACGTTAAAATTACATCTCTGACAAAATCCACTTATCGACTCTCTCCAATAGAGCGATAAGTCCTCAAAATTACCCCGATCGTAATATCTTTATTGTCACGTTAAAATTACATCTCTGATAAAATCCACTTATCGACTCTCCCTAATAGAGCAATAAGTCATCAAAATTTCCCCGATCGCGATATCTTTCTTGTCATGTTTAAAACTACACCTCTGACAAAATCCACTTATCGACTCTCCCCAATAAAGCGATAAGCCCTCAAAATTACGCCAGTTGTAATATTTTGCTTGTCAAGTTAATACTTTACCTCTGGCAATCTAATCCGTTTATCAATCCTTTTCAATAAGATGATAGTTCTACAAATACCCGTTACGTTGACATCTTACACCTAACAGTTCAAACCCCCCTCTTTGAACCTTTTTATTCCTTTACATAAGAATAGCAAGTTTTCTCATAAAATCCCCAGCGAATTAAACTCTAACAATCCCCAGAGGTCAAGTTAATACTTTACCTCTGACAATCTAATATGCTTATCAATCCTTTTCAATAAGATGATAGTTCTACAAATAGCCGTTACGTTGACATCTTACATCTAACAGTTCAAACCCCCCTCTTTGAACCTTTTTATTCCTTTACATAAGAATAGCAAGTGTTCTCATAAAATCCCCAGCGGATTAAACTCTTTCTAGAATTATCCCTAGTGGTAACAAGGAAAATTTTTGGAATTCACTCCATGTGAAAATTCATGCCAAGTTAATACCACACATCTGGTACTTAGGAATTTCTTTCAGTGTTTAAAGCAGAAACATAACACAGGAAGAATTCCATCGGTCAGTCCTATCCTGGGAGAATGACAAATACTTATCCCCCAGCAGATGGAAATTTTCTGGAATTATCTTAAGTGATAATAAAAAGAATTTTCTAAATCAAGCCTATTATGGCAATTCTTAGACAATTTTATTGCTTCAAGTTAGAACATGACAAATGCAAGAAGTAAAGGAAAAGCCAAAATCTTTTTATTTGAGTCAGAAATACTAAGAAGTGATGCAAAGCCCGATTCTTATCAAATAAAAAAAAGAAGAGCAATACATAGTTAAGCTTCTGGGCCCATAAAATTAAAAGATGCGAGCCGAGACTTAATAGCAGAAAGCTTCTCCTCATGAGCAGCTTGTACCATTACTTCAGCTTTCTTCTGAAGTTCATGCTCGTCCGGCACCACTGAGGCAGCTTCCTTTTGGGCAAGTTCAAGAAATTGGATCGACGAGCGATACGTGGCGTAGGACCTCACGCTTTCAAATGTGAGCGTTTTCAGGATTTCTTCCTCTCGACCAAGCTCATCCTTATGGCAGGCCAATTCCACCTCTAATCGATCGATCTCCGCCCGAGACGTCTGTATAGCAGTGTTAGAAGCAACCACAGTCTGCTTCCTCTGAACACATTGCTCCTGTAAGAATGCAATCTCGAGCTCCCTTTCAGCTATATTTTTCTAAAGAGCTTCATACTTATGAGCAGCCTCAGCCTTTAGATCATCAAAGGTTAATGTAATCTGAGTTGCAAGATCAGCACAGCGTAGCTCCTCTACAGCCTTCAGTCCTTTTCCAAGCGAGAGACATTGTCCGAGCAGTGCTGAAACCATTGAGCGTTGTCCACATATCGAATACCGTTCAGAGAATTCATGAGTATTGGCCTGAAAGAATCAAATGAAGCTCGTCTGGCGCTAACTTCCTCAATCGCCACCTTCATCATATCCTCCAACGGTCACATAAGAATTTTAAGCATGGAAGGAATGACCACCGGACTTGAAGTTGTAGATCTCGGTGTAAGAACGGTTGGTGATGATCGTGAAGAAGCCAGAGAAGCCATGGCAATCTCTAATTGTGAAGGACTTGAAGGGAGAACCATGAGCGCCCCCGCTTGGGTTGAGCTTAGCACATGCTCCGTCTCCACAGGTTTGAGAGAAATCGTTAATGGAGGAGATTTCTCTTGTAAAGAAGTTGTTGTTGTTGGCCTCTTTGTTTTGATGATGTTTAACAAACAATTTACTAATAAAGTTTTTTGTCTAGTGTTTATGGTTTTCTATTTATTGTAGATAAACAACACGTTGGAGGATGGATGGAATTGCACCATAACGATCATATCAAATGGAGGTTGGCGGAATAGTGGTTAAAGCCTTGCAATTCAAGTTAAAGATCTAAGTCCAAGCTTCATCCACAAAGTTTACCAAGTTGAGCTACAATGAAGATCAAGATCAAGCTTGGGTAACATTAGTTTAGGTTTATATTATGTGTGTTAGTACTTTAAGCTCAATCATATATACACACACACATTTGGTTTTTATATATATAGTTATATATATACACAAGTTTTGGTTATGGACTTAACAATCATTGTATACATATTTTATTAAGTCTATAAAATCATTTCATAGGGTTTCAAAACATTGTTTATGTCAAAACATCAATTTTCATGTAAATCACATTTTCATGTTTTGGACACACTTGCAAAATACATGAGTTTTCACAAATAGGAAACTCAAATTGAGAAATTCTTTTTCTAACATGTTAAAATTTATGTTTATAAATGTTTCTCAAAGTTTTATCAATTTTGGAATTAATTTGTTATGTTTATTTGAATTTACAAAATTAAGTTTTTAATAAGCTCATGTTCGTGCACATGTTCGTGCATATTTTTGCAAAACTAATGCGTTTTCACAATTGGGAAATTAGATTTGAAAATTTTCTTTGTTTACATGTTTATACTCATATATATAAACATTTCCCCAAGTTTTACTAATTTTGGAGTTGTTTTGTTATTTTTAATTGAATCTACAAAATCGAGTTTTTAGCAGTTTTTTCAGAAACTGTATATCTGTGTTCAAACATTTATTTATCTATCGTGAAAAGTGGTATTTTAGAAATTATTTCTCTAACATGTTTATTTACATGTCTAGAACCTTCCCTCAAAATTTCATAATTTTTAGAGTTGATTTACTATTTTTAATTAATTTTACAAAGTCAGATATGTAAATTTCCAGAGACTATCAAAATCAGAAACTGTCCGTGAATAGTACGGTCGACCGTGCTACAGTATGGTCAATCACCGTTACTGTAGCTGTCGGCCATTGCACAGTAACGGTACCATCTGTTTCTTTGTTTTTTAGTGGTTTTTAGGGTTTTTTGAGTTGTTTTCTTCTATCCTATATATACCCCTTTGCCATAACTATTTTCTATCACCAAGAGAGAGTTTTAAACAAGTTTTAAAAGAGATTAAAAGTTTGTTTAGTTTGTTTTAAGTTTGGGGTTTTTGTTTACAAAGGAGGAAGCTTGCGTTGTCAATTGAGGGATTCATCCTCAATTTTCTTCATCCTCTCCTTTGTGTTTATAGAGAAGTTTTTCTAGCTCTTTTCTCTAGCAATTTTATTATTGATTTTCATATTCTTATTATTACTAGTTTGCTAATTGAGTTAGATCTTATTTCACTCATTGTTTACACACACCCACTTGAGCTTATTATATTTTCATACATAGTATATTTGGGTTGGTGAGAGTTGTAATAATTGAGTGTGTGTTTTAATTGAGTTCTCACCTTGTATTAGAGAACAAATCATTTGTTGTTATTTGAGAGTGTTATAGAGTTTTCGGTTAGCTAGAAAACCATATTGTGAGGTGTGGAGTGTAGAAGTTGATCGGTGACCGTTGAAAATTGATACTGTAAGGTGTAAACGTTATTCGGGTGAGCGTAGAAAATCCGGTTGTGATAGTGGATTTCTCTCTGGGAGTCGGGAGCGGAGACGTAGGACGAAAGGTCCGAACTCCGTGATCATATTGTGTGTTTGCATTGTTTATTTACACACTATCACTCTATATCTCTGGATTTATGTTTAAATTTCACCTTTGTTTTAATTATATAATCATTGTATATATTACTCTTTTCTAGGATATATCTCCTTTATCATATGCTTATCTTTGCTTAACATTGTATATCTGATCTATACAATGAATAATTATGTATTACTTTAATTAGCATAAAGTGGATTAGATTACTTAAGACCCTAATCCACCCCACCCCCCCCCCTCTAATAAGCGTCAACCAGTTGTCTCCTGTGTTTGCTCAGGAAGAGAAGTAGTTATTGTCTGCTGGTCGGGAGGCAAACTGTAGAAAAACAAGGCATTGGCGAAGGTGGAAATCCCGTCACCATGCCCCAATTAACCGTCACCGAATAATATGGTGACGTAAATGTGATCCTCGCCAATAATCCAGTCGCCAATCGCTATTGGTGACGGATTTACCCGTCGCAATTACTTTATTAGCGACGGACGACTAATTACGACGGAGTTTCTATTTGGCGATCCGGAGAATCTACCCGTCCACCAAAAGTGCATTGCGACGGGGAAATCTTGTCGCCAATGTTTAAACATTAGCGACGGATTTCCCCCGTCGCTAAGTTTTATTGGCGACGGGCAGATTCCGTCTTGCCACAATTTTAAACATACCGCAGGGATCCACCGTCGCAATGGCACATCGACGACGAGTAATGCCGTCTCTTCTGTTTAAAGACAATGGGCGACGAGGTATGCAGCCGTCGCTAATGATTTAAAACATTTGGCGACGGGTATGTACCTCGTCGCAATGTTTTAACATTGGCGACGTGATCTACCTGTCGTTCAATGCATTGA
>NC_033798.1:32977512-33000243 GCF_001876935.1 Asparagus officinalis
GCTAACTCTTCAAAACCAAGCACTCACTATGCACATATGTATAGCAAAGTTTACAAATACTCAATTTGCCGTCGTAAAGGCCACATTGCTAAATTTTGCTATGATGTACACAAATCTTCTAAGACTAATGCCTCTTGTGCATCTCATAAGGCTTCTTCATCATACACTCATGCACATGCACATAATGTTCATCATAAGCATGCTAGTGTGTATCATTGTGATCTTTGTGGTCGGTTTGGCCATTTGGCAAAGTTTTGCTTTGATTTGAAAAGGAATTCTAGTTTGCCAAATGTTTCTAGTAGACCACAAGTGTTTGAATGTGATATTTGTGGTAGATTTGGTCATTTGGCTAAGTTTTGTTATGATTTGAAAAAATGTTCAAACTTGCCAAATTTCTCAAGTAAACCACCTTTGTTTAATAAGGTTTCTCATTTGCAAAATGAATTTAAAAGACAATCTTCAGTTGCAAATGATTTTCGTGCACGCTCACTTGGTCAACACAAATCTTTTCACTCTTTTTATTGCACGAATTGCAATCGAAAGGGTCATTTGAATATTGTTTTGACCGTGCTAGTGCACCATATGTGCCCAAGAGGGTTCATAACCCTAGGGCTTTGAGCTTTATTGATAGGGGTCATGTCCCTAAATAATCCGGCACCAAGAATGCTTGGGTGCCAAAATAATTTTTAAACCAAGAATTTTAGTGTTTTTATTTTTCTCTTTCTTGGTTTTGAAAAATGTATTTTAAACTTTTATGAAAACAATTCCTTTTATTAGTTAAATTCTTTTGTTTTCATGATTATTGGTTTTGCTTTCATGAGAGGTTTGTATTTATATAACCCTCCGGGTTTATTGGGTGTTTATTCCCAAATCATGTTTACTGGATGCTAAAATGATAATATGGGTTGGAACAAGCTCAAGAGCTTGATATAATTGTTGCTTCTCTTAAAAATTGTGTTTTGATTTGTTGCTTTTGAATTTATTATAATTCACTTATATGATGATATTTATGTGTTTGTGCTAATGGATCATCTATTCGTGCTTTATAATGTATTCTATGAGTGGTTTGATCAAGTTATGTAAAGAAAATTTTTCTTTATTGATCAAACATTGTTTTTGAATATAAACTTTGATTTATGAATTCTTTTGGTTGATTTGTTTTCATTTGAAAACTTTTTGCATGATTCTCATGTTCCTCTTCTTTTGATTTCATAAATCTATTCTTTTATATGGTTTTTATATTTTTTTTGTGTTAATGAGACACTATTTTTATATTGACATATTTATGTGTGTTCTCATTATCTTCATGTATGTGAGTAAATTTTTAGCATATTCATGTATGCTTGCTCACATATGTTTTGCCATGATCTTCATCGCATATATTCTATATTGGGTAATCTAGTTTAGGTTTTATATTATGTATGTTAGATACTCTAAGCTCAATATCATATACACACACGTATTTGGTTTTTAAGCTCAAATATTGTATTCTCAGTTTATAGACCGTAAAGTGTACCAAGTCAAGCTTATTGAAGATCAAGATCGGCTTGGGTAATCTAGTTTAGGTTTTATATTATGTGTGTTAGATACTCTAAGCTCAATATCATATACACACACGTATTTGGTTTTTAAGCTCAAATATTGTATTCTCAGTTTATAGACTTAACAATCATCATATACATATTTTATCAAGTCTATATAATCATTGTGCAAAGTTTCAAAATATTGTTTATGTCAAAACATCAAACTTCATGTATATCACTTTTTTCATGTTTTGAACACTTTTGCAAAATAATGAGATTTCACAATTGGGAAATGCAAATTAGAAAATTTTTTTTGTAACATGTTCAAAATATCATTTGCAAACATTTCTCAAAGTTTCATCAAGTTTGGAATTGATTTGTTATGTTTAAAGGAATTTACAAATTCACGTTTTTGTTCGTGCACATGTTCGTGCATGTTTTACAAAACAGATGAGTTTTTATAAATGGGAAGTGGTATTCAAGAAATTCTTTCTTTGACATGTTTATATACATGTTTAAAAACTTCCCTCAAAATTTTACTATTTTTGGAATTTATTTACTGTGCCCAATTGATTTTACAAAATCGTGTATGTCAGCAGTTTTTAAGAAACTGTAAATCTGTGTTCAAACATTTATTTATCTCAAATAATAAATGATTTTTCATAAATTATTTCTCTAACATGTTTTTCTACATGTCTAAAACCTTCCCTCAAAATTTCATAATTTGTGGAGTTAATTTACTATTTTTAATTGATTTTACAAAGTCAGATACGTAAATTTCCAGAATGCTGGAATTTGGGGTATTTTGGTCTTTTTAGCCTATAACGGCTAGTAACGGCTAGTTTTTGATATTTTCGGTTTTTGGGGGTTTGTGGCTGGTTTAAGAGGCTATAAAAAGCCCTCAACTTTTATTGTTTCTTATGGATGTTTAAGAGAGTTTTAAAAAGAGTTTTACAAGTTTGTTGAAGGGTTTTTAAGTTTGTTTCAAGAGTTTGTTTGTGAAGAAAATTCCACAAGAGCTTGAGGAGATCATCTATTGAAATTTAAGCTTCCAACTATTCTCCCTCCACCTCTTGATCTATAGAGAAGTGTTTCTAAACTCATCTAGCAATTTATTATTTTGATTATAATTTCCATAAGCTAGATTTATATTTGAGTTTAGTTTAATTGTTTTATTGATACTCTTTGTTCACACACAACCTGTTGAGCTTATTGTATTTACATTCATAGTATAATTTAGGGTTGTGGGTTTGTGACATTGAGAGTGAGCTTAATTGAGTTCTCACCTTATTTTGAGAACAATCATTTGTGGAGAAATATTGTGAGTATATCTATCTTGTTTGTTTATATGCATGTGAGTTATTATCTTGTATATGTTCATTTCCTTCATGCATATATTCCTTTTTGTAAATTGTTTGTCATCATCAAAAAGGGGGAGATTGTTGGCCTTCTTGTTTTGATGATGTTTAACAAATAATTTATTACTAATGTTGTTTGTCTAGTGTTTGTGCATTCCTATATTTTGTAGACAAACAACGTAGTTGGAGGATGGATGGAATAGAGCTTCAACGATGATATCCAAAGGAGGTTGGCGGAATGTCGGATTGAAGCCTATACAACAATTCAAGTTAAAGATCAAGTTCAAGCTTCATCCGCACGTGTACCAAGTCAAGCTTAATTGAAGATCAAGATTGCTTGGGTAATGTAGTTTAGGATTTATATTATGTGTGTTAAGTACTCTAAGCTCAATTATCTATACACACATATATTATTGGTTTCCTTGTATATATATGTAGTCAGATATATATACAACACAAGTTTTAGTTTTTATGTTTATAAATATGAAATTACATGTTTCATATTGTGATTTGGTTTATCTACTTAGATATGAAACAAATATATTTTCATATACATACTCATAGGTTTCATTTTCTATTGTATTTGTGAAAATATTGTATTCTTAGTTTGTAGACTTTAATATCAGTTTATACATGTTTTACTAAGTCTATAAAAACATTTCACAAAGTTTCAAAAAACATCAAACTCATGTGTTTACATTTTCATGTTTTGGACTATTTTGCAAAATGATGATATTTTTCATTTTGGAAGTCCGTTTTCAAAACCAGTCATTGTAGCATGTTTATTATCATGTCTACAATCATTCTCCAAAATTTTACATTTTTTGGAATTTATTTGATATTTTTAAACAGTGTTTCAAAATCAGATATACAGCTTTCAAAACTGTTTTTCAGAAGTATCAGTATTCGGTCGACCGCACCGGTCGACCGAACCTGAGGTCAAAAGTTCACTGGGCGACAGAAAGCCTGTCGGTCGACCGGTCCGGTCGACCGATGAAAATTTTCGGTCGACCGACGAGTGTTCCTTCAGTTTCCAACGGCTAGTTTTTTGACCGTTGCCTTAGGCTGTTTTGTCTTTTGCTCTGGTTTCTTGGCTGAGTTGTGAGAGGGTATAAATACCCCGTTGTCTTCAACTCTCAAGCTAACTAAGAAATGTTTTAAAAGAAAAGAAAAGTTTAAGCAAGGGTTTAGGGTTTTACTGTTTGTTTGAGTTTGAGTTTCTGTTTACAAAGGAGGAAGCTTTAACTGCAGATTGAGGGATTCATTCTCAATCCCCTCATCCTCTTCTTTGTGTTCTTAGAGAAGTTTTCTAACTCCTTTCTCTAGCAATTTCATTATTGATTTTTATATATTCTTATTATTGCTAGTTTGCTATTTGAGTTAGATTTCATGTTACTCATTGTTACACACACCCACATTGAGCTTATAGTATTTACATACATAGTATAGTTGGGTGGTGAGAGTTTGTAACTTTGAGTTGTGCTTAATTGTGTTCTCATCCATAGTTGAGAACAATCATTTGTTATATTGTGCTTATTGTGAGATTCACTTTGTAATACACTTGTACACCGAGTGAGGAGTGTGTGGTGAGAGTCGGGGATCGTCCCAAGAGGAGTGGCGTCGGTTGACGTGCCTAGGGAGAGGTTGTAACCGAGCACTTGAGGGAGACACGGCTAGGTCCAACACTTAGTGGGTGTAGAGTGTGATTGCAAGAGTGTGAGTTGTAGAGTTTTCGGTTAGCTAGAAAACCGAGTGTGTAGAAGAAGTTCCGGCTTCCAAACCGGATTGTGTTAGTGGATTTCTCCCCGGGAGTGGGGAGCGGAGACGTAGGACGGAAGGTCCGAACTCCGTGATCATATTGCTTGTTTGAGTTTGCTTTGGCGTTCATTCATATTTATGTTCATATCTTATATCGCCATTGTGCATTGCTCATTACTATATCATCCACTATCTTGTTTAGATTATCTACCCTTGTGTTGTTTATATATCCTTGCACATGCATTGCCTATATCTCATTATTAGGATATATCTTATTATTCATATTGCTTATCCTAGCACATATATCTTGTTGTAGTTCATACTTGCTAGGATAACTTATTAATTAGTTTTTATTGGTATTTAATCGGATTAGATTAGCATAAGACCCTAAT
The DNA here is from genome assembly GCF_001876935.1 of Asparagus officinalis. Taxonomy (NCBI): domain Eukaryota; kingdom Viridiplantae; phylum Streptophyta; class Magnoliopsida; order Asparagales; family Asparagaceae; genus Asparagus; species Asparagus officinalis. The sequence goes on from NC_033798.1 coordinate 32,982,544, forward strand.
CACCCCCCCTCTAGGGTCTAACAATTGGTATCAGAGCTTGGTGCTCTTTGATTTAAGGTCTAACCACCTTGAGTTAAAGATCCAAGTTATCTTATTTGTGCTAATCTAGTTATGATTGCATTTGTCTTGCTTGCATATGTTCATATATATATCTTGAATATGAATGTATTTTGTTTAGGCTATGAATCCAATGTTGCTCCTAAATTCATTAATTTTCCCTATGCACAATGGGCTTCTAGATTTAAACTATTTGTTGAATCTAGAAATATTGACTTATAGAAAATTATTGATTGTGCTTATATTGTGCCTACATTGGAGAAATCTAAGTGGAGCAATCATGATAATAAAATGTTTAATATGAACAAGCTTTTATTAGAATATTTGCTTAATGCCTTTGACTCATCATCTTCTAACAAATTTGTTCATTTTGATAGTGCTTACAATTTATGGAAATTCATAGAAGCACATCAAGGCAACTTGGAGGAAATCCGACGTAGTTTGGAGGATTGTTCTTCAAGTGAGTGTGGAGCATCATCATGCACACGGCCACTAGGCGATAGCCCTAGTGTAGTAAGCGATTCCGATTCCGAAAGTGATATATCCATCAATGAACTCGCTTGTGCATATGAGAAATTATTGCATGCCTATACAAAATTACAAAATAATTTTATTGATCTTAAAAGCAAGCATGCTAGTTTAAAATCCGATCATGAGAAGCTAGTTTCCAATTTTGATATTATTTCTCAAGAAAATGTTGCTCTTAAAGAAATTAATGATATGTTAAAATTGGAAAATGAAAAATTGACTTCATCTATATCTAGCTTAACTCATGCTAATAATGATGTCATGATAGAAGTAGAAACTATTAGAAATGAGTTTAATTCTTTTAAAAATGATAATGTTTCATCTACTTCTATTTCCTATACATGTATGCAAAATGTTGAGTTGAGTCAAGTTAAACATCGCATATCTTGTTTAGATTCAACCTTAAAAATATGTATGGTAAACCATGATAAGCTTATGAACATGTGTGCTAAGTCTCATGCTACTACACCTAAACATATCACACATCATGCACACATGTATAGCAAAATTTATAAGTGCTCTATTTGTGGTCGTAAAGGCCATTTATCTAAATTTTGCTATGATGCACAAAAATCTAAAAATAGTAATATCAATGCTTCTTGTGCATCTCATAAGGCTTCTTCATCACACACACATGTACATGCACACACTCATAAAGTTCATCACAAGCATGCTCATGTGTATAGATGTGATCATTGTGGTAGATTTGGTCATTTGGCCAAATTTTGTTTTGATTTAAAGAAAGTTTCACATTTGCAAAACAATTTTAAAAGACCATCCATGTTTGCAAATGTTTCTAATGTTTCCCGTGCACAACCGTTTGGTCAACATAAGCAAATGCTTCCTTTCCATTGTACTTATTGTAATCGGAAGGGTCATTTGAGTAATTTTTGTTATGACCGTGTTCGTGCACCATATGCGCCTAAGAGGGTTCATAACCCTAGGGCTTTGAGCTTTATTGATAGGGGTCATGTCCCTAAACAATCCGGCACCAAGAATGCTTGGGTGCCAAAATAATTTTTAAACCAAGAATTTTAGTGTTTTTATTTTTCTCTTTCTTGGTTTTGAAAAATGCATTTTAAACTTTTATGAAAACAATTCCTTTTATTGGCTAAATTCTTTTGTTTTCATGATCATTGGTTTTGCTTTAATGAGAGGTTTGCATTTATATAACCCTCCGGGTTTATTGGGTGTTTATTCCCAAATCATGTTTACCGGATGCTAGAATGATTATATGGGTTAGAACAAGCTTTAGAGCTTGATATATTGTTGCCTCTCTTGAAATTCTTTTGTTAAAGATTTTGTTTTGATTTGTTGCTTTGAATTCATTATATTTCACTTATATGATGATATTTATATGTTTGTGCTTATGGATCATCTATTCGTGCCTTATAATGTATTCCATATGTGGTTTGATCAAATCCCACAAAGGAGATTCTATTTTTGATCAAACATGGGTTTTGGACTCAAATCTTGATTTATGATTTCTTTTGGTTGATTTGTTTTCAGTTGAAAACTTTTTGCATGATTCTCATGTTCCTCTTCTTTTGATTTCATAAATCTATTCTTATACATGGTTTTTTATAATGAGACACTATCTTTATAATGTCATATCATTATGTGTCCTCATTGTATCTTGTTTGTATGTGAGTGATGCTTAGCATATCTTTTCATTTATGCTTGCTCACATATTTGCCATGATCTTTCTTTGTCTATATAACAAACAATTTATTACTAATGTTGTTTGTCTAGTGTTTGTGCATTCCTATGTTTTGTAGACAAACAACGTTGTTGGAGGTTGGATGGATTGCGCTTCAACGATGATATCCAAAGGAGGTTGGCGGAATGTCGGTGAAGCCTTGCTATTCAAAGTTCAAGATCCAAGTTAAAGCTTCATCCGCAAGATTACCAAGATAGAGCTTCGTTGAAGATCAAGATTGCTTGGGTAATTTAGTTTAGGAATTTATATTATGTGTGTTAGTACTTTAAGCTCAATCATATACACACATACACGTTTTGGTTTTTGTATATATATAGTTATATATATACATATATGTTTTGGTTTGATAGTTTTCAAGTTTTACTATGAAACAAATGAATAGAATTGGAAAATACTATTTTGTTTCATGTTTATATGCCTATATATGATTTTCCCTTTAACAAGCTTATATTTAATGAAATCATATTTAGTGTTTTGAATATATTGCATAGAATATGCAATTTTATGAAAATATTGTATTTCTAGGTTATAGACTTCATAACAACATGTTATATCTTTTATCAAGTCTATACAATCATTTCATAAGGTTTCAAAATGTTGTTTAAGTCAAAATATCAAAATATCAATTTTCAGGTTTTCATGTTTTGGACTATTTTGCAAAATGATGATATTTTTCATTTGGGAAGTCCGTTTTCGAAACCAGTCATTGTAGCATGTTTATTATCATGTTTACAATCATTCTCCAAAGTTTTACATTTTTTGGAATTTATTTGATATTTTTAAACAGCGTTTTAAAATCAGATAAACAATTTTTCAGAACCTGTCATATCTGTTTTCGGTCGACCGCACCGGTCGACCGCTCGTTTGTTTTTTCGTCAGCATGGTCCAGAGAGTTGGTCGGTCGACCGGTCCGGTCGACCGAAAAGCTCCATCGGTCGACCGCACCGGTCGACCGGATAAGTGTTTGCTTGATTTCCTGTTTTCGACCTGGATAACGGTCGACCGAACTTTCCATCGGTCGACCGAATTTTTCCATCGGTCGACCGACGGAATTTTCGGTCGACCGACAATATAGCCGTTGTCTTTTAACGGCTCTTTCTCTGAGCTGTTTGCTGGGGTTTTTGGTCATTTCGTTTTGGGGTTTTTGGCTGAGCTTTGAGTGGGTATATATACCCCATTGCTGATGTCTTTTCAAATTGATTAAGAGAGTTTTTAAAAACAAGTTTAAGAAAGTTTTAAACAAGGGTTTGAGTTTGTTTAGTTTGTTTTTGGGGTTTGCTGTTACAAAGAGGAGTTTGCATCACCAGTTGAGGATTTCATCCTCAAAATCTTCTCATCCTCTCTTTGTGTTTATAGAGAAGTTTTCTAACTCTTTTCCCTAGCAATTTCATTATTGATTTATCATATATTAATTATTGCTAGTTTGCTATTTGAGTTAGATTTCATGTTACTCATTGTTACACACACCCACATTGAGCTTTTAGTATTTACATACATAATATAGTTGGGTGGTGAGAGATTGTAACCTTGAGTTGTGCTTTCATTGTGTTCTCATCTATTGTAGAGAATAAATTTATATTTGTTACATTGTGAGTGTTGTAAGGTTTTCGGTGAGCTAGAAACCAAGTGTGTAGTGAGGTTTTCGGTGAGCTAGAAACCGAGTGTGAGGAGTGACGTTGATCGGTGAGCGTTGAAAACCGACACTGTGAGGTGTAAACGTTGTTCGGGTGAACGTAGAAAACCCGGTTGATAGTGGATTTCTCCCCGGGAGTGGGGAGCGGAGACGTATGACGGAAGGTCTGAACTCCGTGATCATATTGCTTGTTTGAGTTTGTCTTTGGCGTATTTGTTTTACATTTATCTTATATCGCCAATTGTGCATTACTCATTTATTTCATCCACTATCTTGTTTAGATTATTTACCCTTGTGTTGTTTATATATCCATTATTAGGATATATCTTATTGTTCATATTGCTTATCCTAGCACATATATCTTGTTGTAGTTCATACTTGCTAGGATAACTTATTAATTAGTTTTTATTGGCATTTAATCGGATTAGATTAGCATAAGACCCTAATCACCCCCCCTCTAGGGTCTAACACCTTTTAGTTACTCAAGTGACTCTTGTTAAACTTAACCATTTATAAGAGTAGATTAGTGGTCAACATTGAAATTGGGAAATTCAATAAATATAGAGAACAATTGAAATATCTTCAAATTTGCAAATTGACCACTACATATCAGCACTCAAAATGAAAAAGATAATGTAGAGTCCATTAATAGATAGGAATCTTTTCTGCGTTAAAATCGCCTTGAAATATAATTAGCTTAACTATTTCCTTTGGAACTATACATTTCCCTTCACCTGACAACTTCTCTTGCACAACTTGTGATTTCAGCAGCACTTCAATATCTCCAGTCACCTCCATCGAACCGTCTCCATCCTATAAAAAAATATAAATAATTAAATAAAAAAAATCAAAGTTTCAAGAAAGCTGACTTAAATTAAATTCTATTAAATCAGTCAAATAAAGTTATTATCTTGAGACAGGCTCGAAAATTACCATCTTAGCAACCTTCTTCCAAAAATGTGGAGATGGCTTTGCTGCCAAGTAAGCGCGCTGAAGGGAAGCCTCTTGCTGTCTCGTCCAATCATCAGAGCCACAACTCTGTATACCTTCTTCACAACATCGCTCCATTTTTCTCTCCTTCTCAACATTATTCTTCTCTTTCTCCATTTTCAAACCAAAATTTCCAATAGAACAAATTTTCAAAATAAACCCATTTTATTTTTTTATTAAAAAATTCAGCCCATTCTCATTTTATTTATCAAAATTGACCCATTTCGTGGCCACGTCAGGAGCGGGCACGAAATGGGTCGATTTTTTTTAATGACGCCGCTTAAATAGTCGGGGTTGCCAACCCCGACTATTTAGCTATATACAAGCCAAAATTGTCGGGGTTGCCAAACCCGATTAATTTAGGACCCTGTCTGATTGGTCGGGGTTGGCAACCCCGACCATATGGCAGAGAGGTAGCTGAGGTAAATTTTCCTACCACAAAATGATCGGGTTCGAGAACCGCGATCGTTTCGTGTACGTGCAAAAAATGGTCGGGGTTCCCAACCCCGACCATTTAGCAGACTCTACTACTACACAATTTCAGCTGGAAATTCAAACTCCTGCTATTACATATCAATCCACAATCAATCCCCAATACAATCACAATCACAATCATAATAACACACATACAAATCAATAATCTCAAATAAAAAATCCATAATCAATCGAATACATACCATGCAATTCACATACTAATAATCAATACTCAATCGAATACATAATATATCGACTCGAACCGACTGTGAACATCCGGCTTGGGCCTGCTGTGAGCCGCCAGCTTCATCATGTGCACCTCTTGAGCCTGCCCCCGTGTGTCCTCGGAACCGACATCGACCGTACTCAATTGGTCGCTCCTCACGTCCATCACGTCTTGCATTACACATCCTCTGAAGAGCGGACTGAATCTTTTTGATCATGCGAATGAACGTATTCCTCGATCCTGGCTCGGTAGTCGTTCGGATTGCATCATGCGCCATAGTAGAAAGTTCTTCGAGCTCTTGTACCTATAAGATAAAACCCCCAAGAAAGCTATTACGATTTGGATGATAATAAAATAAAACTCACAAGATAACTGTATGTTTTGAAGAAGAGCCACTTTGGTCATCTCCCTATACAGATACGCTAACACGGCACTCCCTCATGACAATCCCCCACAATCCACAAGATCCTCCAGGAGTGGCAACCACCTCACGTGCACCGAATCCTTCATGGAATCCGGGAAAAGAATAGTACCGATCATGTGATGTATGCACGTGCATACATCTTGATGATCTCCTCGGTCGCATCGATCGGAACATTCATGTAATTGTTTCTCAACCATTCAAGTTTGATCCTTCCACCCCTCAAGTGAGGAGCTTGACCCAGCAATGCTTCACACTTGTCTGACCAGTTGAAGTCATCGCTACCTGTGACAGCATCTCCATCCACTCAGAGTCCAAGCAAAACCCCAATATCCTGCAATGTAATCGTCGACTCTCCTTGGCGCAGGTGGAATGTGTTTGCCTCGGGCCTCCAACGTTCAACCAGTACTATCAATAGAGGCCAATTAAGTCTCACCCATTTAATTTGTGAGCACTCAAAGAAGCATGCTTGACGAACATAATATTGGACATGTGGATCGGTTAACTCCTAGCTCGAGTGTGCACAAGTGTGATCAACGATAGTAATGCTCGGGGCCTGCATATAATAAACAATATAAATGTTCAGTAATAATCAATAACTTAGAATAATTGATATGATTGAAAATGTAATTTATAACTATCAATCTAATTACCTCCCCAATGTTAATCTTTGCGGATCGATGTCAAGGTTGGTCATAAAGGACCTCATACGTCAATGGACCCGCCTCCATATCTGCACATATGATGATATAAATGAAGCACATATGATGATATAAATAAAGTAGAACATTATGAAGTAAAATAAAAGTTCAAATTTCGAATATAAACGAAGTAGAATAATTAATAAAGAGTAAATTAATTGTACCTATTAATTGCTATTTATTTGGATTGGTGGAACATTGAGATCTCCTGTGGCCCGGTTGTCTACAATATTCACATATATTTTTTTGGAACTCCTTCTCGACCTCCATCCATCGTAGATTTTAGGCGTGTTGATCTCGGTCGTCCAGCTTGTCTCTTAAATTCAGGAGGTAACACATGCGGACCGTTATAGGGTGGCCAGTAACGACTATCTACAATGGGATAAAAAAAACTGACTGTATGAATCTCTATAGTGTCTTGATTGATACCACTTAGAAGCGAATGTGTAATACGATGTATTTGCACCCTCAAATTGCTTGATCGTAACTGCTATTACATATGAACATGGCAATTTTTATAATTCTAGTATGTTACATGTGCATGCGCATTGTGTCCCTCGTAGATTGACAGTGTAATTATGATCGTAAATACCCCCCATAGTGACCAGCCCAGAATGGGCTGGTCACTATGGGGGTATTGATTGTCTGTAACCTCTCATTCATCTATAGAAAATCTCACAATCTTAGTCAATCTGGCCTGCTTGACACGAGCTCCTATAATATCTTCATTTTTTGGGGTGAACAACATCCCCCACTTTGCTCCATCCTCTCGCCGCTTGACAAAATACTTATTTAGTCTATAAAATATCCTCGCAACCAATGCCTGTATGGGCATTGCTCGAGCCCCCTTAAGTACACCATTAAAACTTTCAGAATAATTAGTTGTCATCATGCAATAGCGATTCCCTCCATCTTTACTTACTGCCCACCGGTCGACGTAATCGCTTCCCAAACTATTCTCAATCCAATCATGTGCAGCTGGATATGTTGCCTTGATCTACTCCTGTAGCGACAAGCAATACACCCTTATCATGTGACACTCTCAATCGCCAAATATTTTTGTCATCGTAATTTTCCTTGCATTCCATGCTTTGATATACGATATTTTAATCCACTTATCATGTGACACTCTCTCAATTATGTCATCGGGCTTTAGTTCAAGCTTCTTCTTTAATCTTGGCATAATCAACCGAGCTATGTAAGAGGCGGAGGCACCACTGTGGTCTCTCTCGAACATTGGATTGTTACATGTGTGAACACCGCAGTATTTTGTGATCCTAAAATACCCATTATGTTTCTTTCCGACAAATGCATATAACTTCCAAGGACATGTGTAATCAGATTCATTCCCCTCTGCCCGACCTTGGCTTTGTGTATTCATAAAACAGATTGCCTCATAACTTATGCGATTGCTTTTAATTTGCTTGAATTTGACCATCTTTTTGATTGAGTAATCACGAATAGCATCAACCAATTGGTCTTTAGTCTCAAATAATTCACCAACTCTGAAAGGGACCTCCTCATCATCTCCTCTATTGGATGAACTTTCGCCAATGTGCATATCATGTACTGTGGAAGAATGAACCCACTCATCATCCTCAAACTCGTCGGGGGGTGGTTCTTCGTACTCAACATATTCATTATTAACATAAGCTTCATCTGGCTAATCCGGATTCTCTTCATTATCTTCACCCACAAATTGCATGCTATCAAGTAAGTCATGCTCTTCATCTTCACCATCAGAGGCATCGCTTCTTTCATCCTCTTCATATGAAGCTGCACCACTGTGATATTGAAATTGAGTCCGCTGAATTTAACTCGAAGAAGAAAGAAAGCCTTCAGACTCAACTCCCAAATCTAACATGCGTGAGAATTCTCCTGGAGGGTTGAATATTTGGCCCGTACTATGTGGCACCGTTTCAATAAACAATTCTATCGTTGGTTGTGACTTGCTCAAATTAAACAAAATAATCATCGAATGATCGTTTGAGATCTCAACTGTAGACGTTCTATCATAAGTTATCGGCCAATTGCATATTATTTTTAGTCGACACTCTCTTGGGTCAATTGTCGTAACTCGATGCAATTCATTAACCAAGTCAAGGTAACTATATGATTCCGATATCATTAATGGGATTGTCACCCCTCCGACGTACATTGGTATATTATTCATTCCATAATTAATCATTTCACCATAAGAGCAAGCAATAAGAATCATATTGTTCAACCTATGCAAAACAAAATTATATCATTTAAATGCAAAAAATTTTAAAAAATTATCAATTACAACCCTAAACCCTAATTACAAACCTAAACCCCAATTACAACCCTAAGACCCAATTACAAAAGAAAACCCCCAAATCCTAAACCCTAAAATTGACTCCCAAATCCTAAACCCTAAAATTGAGTATTTTATGCCCCAAATGTCAAATTTCAACTACAAAAAGAATAAATTTTCTAAATAAATCACTACAAATAGAGTTAAAACACTATAAATTCATTTTGGAGAGAAAACCCTAGATTTCTACGTTTCAAAGGAGAAGAGAAGGAAGAGAAAGTACCTGTTAGATCTTTCACGCTGAAATTCCGCACAAAGCTTAACGTTGAAATCAGAGATCCGTGGCTCAATGAGAGTTTGGGAGGAGGAGAGTGACGAAAATGAGAGAGAGAGGCGACGGGAACCGAATGGGAGTGAGGAGAAAGAAGTCGTGGCCTTTTCATATAGGAGCGGGCCCAGTTAACAAATAGTCAGAGTTGTGAACCCCGACTATTGTCCTTAGTCGTTTTCACCACTCGGCAACTGGGCCAGAGGTATCTGCCATATGGTCGGGTTTAGGAACCCCAACCATTTCGAAATGGGTTTACGAATTGGTAGGGTTTGCCAACCCCGACCAATTAGACAGGGTCCTAAATTAGTCAGGGTTGGAAACACCAACTATTTTAGCTGGCACGTAGCTAAATAGTCGGGGTTGGAAACCCCGACATAGCTAAATAGTCGGGGTTGGCAACCCCGACTATTTAGCGGCGCCATTAAAAAAAATCGACCCATTTCGTAGCCACGCTGCTGACGTGACCACGAAATGGGTCGATTTTGATAAATAAAATGAGAATGAGTCGAATTTTTTAATAAAAATAAAATGGGTTTATTTTGAAAATTTGTTCTTTCCAATACCCACGTTTTCTTTATTCTTAAAATTCACAAGCCCATCTTTTTCTCCCCTTCTCTTTTCAAAATTATCCTTCTCTTTTACAATTTTCGTCCCAAGATTTTCAACACCCACATTCTCTTTCTTCTCAAAAATCTTCAAATTCACATGCCCATCTCTTTCCCCTCTTTTCTTTTCACCATTATTCTTCTCTTTGACCAATTCCACACCAAAATTTTCAATACCCACATTCTCTTTATTCGACCCATTTGAATCTGGACAAATGAAGAGAGGATAACCTCAGCGAACGCCTCAAAGACCCATGTAGGTTCTTGATGGATCTCAACGGCTCAGTGAGGCATTTCGTCGAACACCTTTGTTGGGTTTTCTTGGGAGAAGAAATCTGAGTTGGATTTGGAGAGACTGGGGGAGATTGGAGATGGGTTTTGCGGGAAGAGGGTTTCTTTGTTGGATTTGGTGTGATTTCTACCAGATTTTTAGTAATTTGGGGGTGAAATCAAGGGGATCTCCTTACAGTTACAGGAGTTGGGGTTTGATGAGAATGAAGACTCTTCCCGTACAGCGAGAGAGATCATGGGTTGTGTGAAACATGTGTTGGTTATTCATTTTAATTGTTCATAACCTTAGGTTACTATTCATTTTAGCTTTTTTATTGTTCTCCTTTTGTAAGAAAGAAGTAGATTGGGATTTGGCATTCATGACCAAGGGTGGGAAGCTACAAGACTGTTCGATGAATCGATCCAATCCGGTATGAAACCAGACAGTATCTACTTTCGTGTCGGTCCTAGCTGCTTGTAGCCATGCAGGCAGGGTACAGGAAGGACGAGGATAGTTTGAGTCAATGAGGAGCAAATACGAAATCCCCTTGACAACCGAGAACTACATGCATCTTGTAGATTTGTTAGGTCGTGCGCAGGATGCGCAGACAAAGCGTACAGATTGATCACACAAGCTGAACGTTTTTAGCCATTTGCTATTTAGAAACGTACCCTCTCCTCTCAGTTTAGGGGTTTTTTTTCTCTCAAAGATATTTTTTTTTATTTGCAAATCATAGGCAAGGGTCCTCTGAGAAAAGGCCAAAACTCAGAGGGTTTTTGTGAAATTTAACCCTTACGTGCAGATCTCAACCCTTTGATATGTTGTCAAATCCTCAATAATTAAATGGGAACAAAGACGTACACGATTGCATTATCTATTACTGGAGGCTCATGTCGATCGACAGAACACTATCTTCTTTCAATCCAAAGTCAGGAAAATTGAATGGTCTTTTTCTGGTGTTCGGCCTTATATTTCTGTAGCATTATCGGCTCCTTGTTATAAACAAGTTGTTTTTGAGCAAGTTGTTTGTAAACAAGTTGCATGATAGAAGGAAAGAAAAATTGGAACAATGGAGGACAAGGCTAGTAGTGTAAGGGAGAAGCGGTGGTCTCTTCAGGGAACAACAGCTCTAGTCACCGGAGGAAGCAAAGGGATTGGGTATGATACCTCTCAAGCTTTATATTTGTTTTTGAATCTACTTTTATATCATTTTTTTTAATCCACGTTATGTCATCTTGCTAAGGGTGTCAAACTGGTCTCGACCTGTGGGTCAAATTGATTCTGATTTGATAAATCCAGATACGCATATGAACTAATATGGGGCCTGAACCCAATCGATACGTCTGTTAGAATATATTGTTGCAGTTAGAATATATTGTTGCAGTGAGGGGCCGCACTGGCACAAAAAATATCTATACAAAATAGATAACAATATAGCATTGAGTAAACACCGTAGAGACAAAGAGAATAGCACATAAGGACTTAATGTGGTTCAGTTAGTATGACCTACATTTACAGATGAGGACAATAGAGGAACTCACTAATCAAATAGAGAAAATTACAACATGGAGCGAAAATTACAACACGGATCACTCTCTAATATCTCCTCGAACTCATAAAGAAAGAATATTCAAAACTCTTCCTTTTCCTTTTTCTCTCTTTTCTTTTCTTCCTAACTCCTTATTACCCTTCCTCTGTCCGATGCCCTCCCTCATTGCTCACATCACTTCTCATAGAAATACATCTTTATTATGTGAAAAGGACAACATGGTAGATGGAAAAGAGGGGCTAAGATCATCAATACGTGGGCTAAGATATTAGGTGGGTCAACTTACACTTGCTTCATATGTAAGGAGGAGACTCAAATTTCTTCTCTCTTCTTCATACGCAACGTCACGTTTTAATATATCTCCACATTGACTATGAATATGAAGCTCCTACCTTCATTCTGCCATCTTGTCAGAAGCCCCTTATCCTCCTCTTTGTTGAACTCCAAGCAATTCAAAGCAATGCTCGAACTTGCGAGAAGATATAGGCTTCATCATTATATCTCCTAGATTATCTACATCATCAATTTTCTCAATCTTGATGGCTTTAATTTTTCCAGTAGATTGATATCTAACATCTATATGCTTGGTTCTTCCATGATATATCTGATCCTTCGTCAAATGTATTACACTCTGACTATTACAAAACATTGTAGTAGCACCTTGGTATAGGCTGAGATCTTCAACCAAACCTCTAAATCAAATAGCTTCTTTTACTGTTTTTGTTACAATCATATATTCTATCTCTATAGTAGACAAAGCAACCATCGACTATAGAATAGTCTTCCAACTAATGACACTATCTGAAAGAGTAAATACATAATTTGTCGAAGATCATCTCTTATCTAAATTGCCCACATATTCTGAATTAGAATAACCATGTATTCTACAATCTGAATCTGTGTTCCGGCCAAAACACAAATCAATATTAGTAGATCCTCTTAAATATCTAAGTATCCATTTCACAGACTGCTGATTGACCTTTGTAGGCTTATCTACATACCGACTCACAACACTGACTATATGTGAAATATATGGATGGGTGCAAACCATAGCATGCATAATGTCTTCTCTTGTATTGACATAAGGAGCGCAAGACATGCGCTCCTCTTTTCAATTTGAGGTGACAAATTTGCTGAAAGATGAAAATGAGCAGCAAGTGGAGTCTTCACAGGGTTGACATCAATCATGTCAAATCTCTCTAACACTTTCTTGTGTATTTCTCCTAAGATAGAAAATATTATTTCTTGTCTGTTCCTATGGATCATCATGACCAAAATCTTCTTTATTACTCTTAAATCTTTCATCTCAAACTCGTGCTTGAGCTGAGATTTTAACACGTTGATTTCTTACATGCATTTAGCTGCAATTAACATGCGTTAGCGTACCAAAACAATTATATAAAAGAACCATCATTGTGCTTTTAATGGTAAACACAAATATCACATTTACTTAAGCATGAAATTATAGATTGTTTCAACCCATAAAGAGATTTTTTCAACCTGCACACATGATCTTTGTTACCTTCAGCAACGAATCCCTGTGGCTAATTCATAAAGATCTACAACTCAAGCTTGCCATGTAGAAAAGGTATCTTCACATCATGTTGCTCAAGCTTCAAATTAAAGTGAGCAACCATGGCAAGCAACATGCTGATTGAGATATGCTTTATAATTGGAGAGAACACTTCATCGAAGTCCACAACTTTGATTTGATTAAAGTATTTAGCTACCAAGCGTGCTTTGTATCTAATAGAATCTGTACTCGGAGTTCTTTCTTTATTCTTGAAGACTCATTTGCAGCCAACGATTTTCTATCTCCTTTAGTGACTTCACTAACTTTCATGTCTAATTCTTGTGAAGAGACTCCATATTTTTAGTCATCGCAATAGTCCAATCTGCAGCCTCATTGTCACTAATAGGCTCATTGTAGGTGGAAGGCTCTAGAACCTCAACCAATTTTGCTATGCTTAAGGCATTAGCAACCATGTTTGCATAAACACTGAGGAGATCGGTGTAGGCTACCCCAAAAATTATTGTAGATAGCTGACCATCAACTAATGATGAAAGTTACAATTTGACGACTTTGACGACAGTAACCGAGGAGATTTACAAATTGACGACTCTCGTGTTTTCAAGAGCCAAATTCAAGGATTACAAGATGACAATCATTACAACGCTCTAACAAAAGAGATCATCTCTTCAGTAATCACAATAGTCCAATCTGCAGCCTCACTGCCACTAATAGGCTCATTGTAGGTGGAAGGCTCTAGAAGCTCAATCAGTTTTGCTATGCTTAAAGCATTAGTAACCATGTTTTCATAAACATTAAGGAGATCAGTGTAGGCTGCCTATAAAATTATTGCATATAGCTGACCATCAACTAATAATGGAAGTTACAATCTGACAACTTTCACGACAGTAACCGAGGAGAGTTACAAATTGATGACTCTTGTGTTTTCAAGAGCCAAATTTAAGGATTATAAGATAACGATCATTGTAACGCTCTAACAAAAGAGATTACAAATTGACGATCTCTTCAAACCAAAATGCAAGGGTCATCCCCGCGTTTCAATCTCAAAATGCGGAGCTCACCCCTGCGTTCCAAATGCCAAACGCGGAGCTCATCCCCGCGTTCTAAGCTTCAAACGCGAAGCTCAGCTCTGCGTTTCATAGGCTAAACGCGAGGGTCTCCTCAGAACGTGAACCTCGCGTTTGACTACTTCAAACACGTTTTAAATGGTTCCAAAACCATTTTTGCACGTAATAAGGGCATTAAACCCCCATTATGGAGTAATTTAAGGGGTCAGTTACACCCCTTAGACCCTATAACTACCAGTGTTTACAGCTGAAAAAGGGTCGAAAGTTTTAAGATCACTAAGAGCCTTGTGAGCTTTTGTTATTGGCTTTTGTTGAAACTTTTTCCTTGGCTTTTGAACTGCTTTCGGTTGAAAAACTTGGAGATTAGCCAAAGGCTTATCTCGGTAAAAAGGATTGACTCTCTTTCTGAAACTAACTTTTTTACAGAATTCTTAAACTCATTAAAAGTTCTAAACTTGCTCCGCAAGTTCTTCCCGACGTCAAGTCAAGACGAATAGACAACGTTCCACGAAGCAAAGTGCTCGGATCGTCAACGAGATACAAGATTCAAGCTTCCATCGCCATCAAGAAGAACCCAGTTTTAAATAAAGGAAATGATCTCCGTTGATACCTTCTCTTTTGTAAATCGGGAAATCGATAAGAGAATATTATAATTTCTAATTTTTAAGTAGGTTAGAGAGAGCTTACTTTGAGAGATTGTATTTATTCTTTTCTTAAGTCAGTTAGGGAGATTGATACAAATTCATTTATTCTCATTTCTTCTTGATTTTTTCCCTCAAACAATCAGATCTACCTTTTTGTTCTTCTGGTGATAATATTTGTACTTTTGGTCTTGTGGCAGATTAGCATTTAAAGTTTAACCCTCAGCAGTAGTAACTGGTTCAACATAAGCACCCTCAAGCATCCTCTTTGAAGAGTTCTTTAGCTCCACCTGCTTATTAGATTCCTTTTTAATACCTGCAATATTAGTAACAAACTTCTTTCTTAGATGAAGCATAAAGTTCTCATCAAAAGTAACAACCCTACCAATAAATTTAGGTGACCTGGGATCAGAACACCACAACCTATATCCCCTCATCCAATAGTATATCTTAGAAATATAGCTTTCTTTGCTCTAGGTTCAGAGCTTGGCATCATTAACATAAATTAAGTAGAGCAATCAAATTCTCTTTAATGTGATTAATTAGCATGTCCACAAGACTATGCATCTTCTTGAGTCTTAAAATCAATCGCTATACAAGGAGATCTATTTATCATATAGCAAGCTGTACTGACTGTCTCGTCACATAAGTCCTTTGACAAACAAGCATTAAAAAGATGCACCAAACTCTTTTCTAAAAGTGTTCTATTCATTCTTTCTACAACTCTATTTTTCTGTGGTGTATGTTGAATTATGTGATAATGCACAATACCTTCATTTTAACAAAATTGGTCAAACTTTATGAAATAAACTCCATTCTGTTGTCAATTCTGAGGCGCTTCACCTTATTTCTTGTCTGCTTCTTAATCATAACGGTCTATTACTTGACTGTTGCAAAAAGATCATTTTTTATGCTTCAAAGGATACACCCAAACTTTTCATGAATAATCGTAAATTAAGGTTAGCAGAAAATGAGCTCCACCTTTTGATTGAACCTGAGAGTGACCTAAAATATCTAAATGGATATAATCTAAAATACCTTTGGTTCTATGGACACCGGTACTAAAGGAGACTCTATGGTGTTTGTCAAAAACACAATGCTCACAAAAGTCTAACTTGCTAGTTTTCTAACCATAAAGCCAACTTGTTTACTCAATATATCCAATCCTTTCTCACTCATATGTCTTACCTTTTGGTGTGCCAGAATTTGAATTCACTAAGGATGACCGCACCTGTCACTATACTGTCTTCAAGGATATAGAAGATTTTTACCTTCTTTGCTTTCATCACAATAAGAGAGCCTCTACCAATTCTCAAAACTCCACCTTCAGCTGAAAACTTAAACCCATTAGGGTCAATGGTGCCTAAATAAATGATATTCTATTTTAACTCTGGTATATGTTGGACATTACTCAATGTTCTAACAATATCTTTATGTGTTCCAATCTTGATTGAACCAATACCAATAGTCCTACGAGGTATATTAGTTCTCTACAAGAAATTCCTACCATCAATTGACTGATATGTAACAAATCACACTCTATGAGGACACATATGATAGGAACAACTCGAATCAAGAATCCACTCATCTTTTGAATGAGTATTAACACTAACGAAAAGAACTTCATATGAACTAGATGATTCTTTTGTGAATGGGACAATTAAAGGTTTCATCTCCTAAGACCTTTGCTTTGAGCGCTGGACAATTAGGTTTGGTATGCTCAAACTTGTGATGGTAATAATACTCAATATTTTTTCTTAGCATCGACTTTGATCTAGACATATATCTAGATTTGTCTCTATCATCAACACCCATCGAACATGGGGGACAAACAAGCCTTCAGCTTGATCTTCACCTCCTACGATAGACACTTTTTGCCTTAATTCTTTTGAATGTAAGACTAATTTGACATCTTTCAAAGAAAGTGTATCTCTACTATAAAGTATGCTATTGACAAAATTCTCAAAGGAGTGAGGTAATGAATGTAACGAAAAAAGGACTTGATCTTCTTCCTCAATTCTAACATCAATATTCTTTAAGTCCATAAGAATAGTGTTAAGTTTTATAATAAGTAGTCTTTAATTCGCATACCTTCCTTCGCGCGAAGGGTGAAGATGCGTTGCTTCAAGTAGAGCTTATTACTTAGAGATTTTATCATGTACAAACTCTTCAACTTGAGCTACAAACCGACGGCGGTATCTTCATTGGTAATCTATCACATCTACTCATTAGTCAAATAGAGCTGTATGACATTATGCGCCTTCATATTCAGTTCTTCTTTCTCGTCATTAGGCATGGATTCTGGTGACTTGCCTTTCTTGGAGAAGACTTTGGACAATCCTTATTGTACTAGGAGAGCCTTCTTTTTGACTCTCTACAAACTGAAGTTGTTTCTCCCGTCCAAATTTTTTACTTTGTATTTTACTAAAAATATCTTGTAGCCCACAAGAATAACAGTTGTTGCTCTGATACATAATTGTAACTCTCAACTCTCACTGCAACTTCATAGTTTTGGTGCAGTGGCAAGGATATTTGACATGGTTTCAGAGCCACCCAGGTTCAAATCTCACTAATCACACTTTAAAGCAGATTTTAGAAAACTAGATAACACTCCAAAAAGGGCGCTTAGTCTGCAAGTGAATTGTTAGAATATGTAACTATAACCCTTAATCCTCAC
>NC_033798.1:33000253-33002281 GCF_001876935.1 Asparagus officinalis
CCGGTCATGCAGTTGTTATACTTGCCAGTCTCAACTCAAACATAGCACAATAGATCATCTGATTTGGATTTCTACTTATTTATATTTTCTTTTTTAAATGTTGATTACGAAAACATTATTTGTAATTGAAGTTGTTTGAAAATTTAGTGGTCATTAAGGATGTCAGCAAGAACATTGTTTGTAGTTGGAGTTGTTTGAAAATTTAGTGGTCAATTCGCCTATGTTTTTTCCGCAAAATCACAAAAAAGTTAGTTATTTTGGAAACCGGTACTTGACAATAATACTCTGTACAAATGGATGTGGGGCTACTTGACTCGTGTATTAAACAGATCGGCTACAGATGGGCTACCTGAACCGATTATTAAAGGATGAGGTATGAATTCAGTTTATGCAGGTCGAAATCAAATCTAGGTTCTACCTGCATCCAGCTATATTTAAAGGGAAAACTCCCCACTTTTTTGTTTGTTGAAATAATTATTTGCACATGATTTTATTTTAGACACGCCATAGTTCAAGAACTAGCGGAGCTTGGGGCTACAGTGTACACATGTTCACGAAACGAAGCTGAACTTACCGAATGCCTACGACAGTGGGAGAAATCAGAGCTTTGCGTGATAGGATCTGTTTGTGATGTATCTTCTCGATCTGAACGAGAGAAACTAATGGAGAAGGTTTCTTTAGCATTCAACGGAAAGCTCAACATACTTGTAAGTATCTAGGAATTTTTATCTTGTATATATTGTTTTTTATTTTTTAAGAGAAAAAATATAATCTTTTTGTCCCTCTGCAGGTTAACAATGCGGCAATGGCAATTTACAAGAAAGCTAATGATTCTACTGTTGAGGACTATACGTCAATCATGGCTACTAATTTTGAATCACCATTCCATCTATGTCAACTTGCCTACCCTTTTCTTAAGGCATCAGGTGCAGGCAATATCGTAAATATCTCCTCAATCGCTGGGCTACTGGGTGGAGATGACCTTACCCTTTATTCAGCAACCAAAGGTATAGATGGAGTCTTATTGATTGTCATCTCAAAAGAAGTTTTTTCTGATGTTTGTATTTTTTCCCCTTCAGGAGCAATGAATCAGATGACAAGAAATTTGGCTTGCGAGTGGGCGAAAGACAATATTCGAACCAATTGTGTGGCACCTGGAGTCACCAGAACGGTGATGGCAGAGCCTGTAAGTCCTCCGTTCTGCATTTTTCTTCACTGAGTATTCAGCTGTACTGCTTATTTTTTATTTGTCGTTTGTAAAAATGTTTAGCTGTGATTATTTGTCCTCATTGTACAAATGTTCATCCGTGCTGGAATGATTCCAGACATCAGCATGAAAAACATCTTTAACCTTTTTAACCCTGATCAATAATATCTTCTTCAACAGCTATGACTGGCAGACATGATCCTCACGCAAGCGGTCAAACTAAAACGAAGTCCCACAAAGAACAGAGAACTGTAGAGCGTTCCATAACGTCTTTCGCATGAGTTACTAGCATTTTTTTGAAATAGAAGAGGATGAGGCTGTATCCAGACCAAAATATTGCAGGTTTATTAACAAAATATGAGATACGTGAAACTAATAGAATGAGCTGAAATTGAATGGTACAACTTTCCGCATCAAAAAAACCCACAACCACTAAATCATCTAGTGGGTGTCAAAAGAATTGATCAGATATCTAGTTAGAACAGGTACAAGTAAGAACATGATTGATCATAATTAATCGTGCAAACATATGGACAGACAGTGGCAATGACAGGTATCCATAAAATTAGAGCTGGTTATCTTCTTGTTGGGAGTAGGAGTCTACGTATCAGACAAAATCCCGTAGAACCAAGCACTCTTACCGTTTATCTTAGATTATACATCAAACTATACCTGATCTCAACATGCTTTGACTCATCCCTTAATTTACCTTCCTCTCAAAGTTTTAATCGCCGCTTGCATTATTCAAATTTAAGCAAGAAGTTACTGATTTGTATGAATTTATACTCTTTTCTTGTAGTTGATGGAGGGCAACCAAGTGA
>NC_033798.1:33002300-33012060 GCF_001876935.1 Asparagus officinalis
GAACCAGAGGAAATATCATCTGTAGTTGTGTTCCTTTGCATGCCTGCTGCTGCTTATATTACTGGTCAGGTGATTTGCGTTGATGGGGGATGGACAGTGCACGGTTAACAAATACCAAGATGTGCCAAGAATCGAACTGGATATAAATTCCATTTCATTTATAGAATAAGTCTAGATGTTACAAAGTTGGCTCTGGCGTTAGAGCTCTAAATTCTTATAGCAAGTGTATGTGGTATGTAACTTATATTTGATGTTCTTCAAACGAAGGAATATATACACATTGGCCTTTGAGTAATGCACTATGTAAGTTCCATAAACCTGGTCAAACCTATTGAGATATCATTATGCATACTTAGATTTCTTGGTAAATCTTATATGGCTTGCATTAACAGAACTTATTGGTTATCCCTGCTCTTTGGAATGATGCAATTCAGGTTGAAAAGTAAAGTCAAAAGTGTAAATTACACTAAACCGCAAAGAATTTTCAGCATTTTGGAATAAGAACCCCCTATAACTTCTAAAGCCGAACAAAACCCCCTGCATCAATTGGAATTGCAGAAAATCACCAATAAGTTTTCGCATTTTGGCAGATAACTCCCAGGACCGCTTTGGCCCACATTTGGGATCTAAATAGTGAAAGTGAAAAGAGATGTGAAAAGAAACCTCCCGAATTTAGTAAAACACTCTTCATGCGTACAACATTTCGTATGATGAACATAGAAGTCAGGAAGAGATAAGAAACGAATAGTTTTAGTGGTTCTTAGTATTGAATTTTTTTCTCTTGTGTGGCCTTTCATTTTGGTAATGACTCAAATGCTTGTACAGGTTTCAGACTTCTTCTGTGCTACCTAATCCTTGAAAATTGGTATTGAAATATAGATGAAACATCATTATCTGCTACTAAATTGCCTATGTTGGCAGAAAACGTTGTCTTTAAGAAAGTGTCAGCGTCATTTTTCTTTCAACTATTCGTGTTTGGCCATCGTTTGTTCCGTATCATTTTCTCCTACTGTTTGTCTCATCTGCTGTTTGTCTCGTGTAAGTGGAGAACAAGATAAACGCTATTGAGGAGAGTAAACTAAGTTCTATGAAACAGGGGGAAGAAAATTCGGATCGATGGAGGACAAGGCCAGCATCAGAAACAAGCGCTGGTCTCTTCGAGGAACGACGGCTCTAGTCACTGGAGGAAGCAGAGGGATTGGGTACGTTTTGCTATGCTTCTCAAACTTTGTACCTGTTTTCAATCTGCATACCTATCGTCTAGCTTGGGCCGGGTGGAGAACTCTTTTAATAGACATCAACATAATCAGTGGCTGATCTGGCCAGTATCTTTTATTTTTACAGGTCGGTGTAACTAAGTTAGTTATACCTTAGATGTATATATGTGCATATTGTTTCTCCGATTTTCATTTATTCTTGCAGTAGTTATATTTTTCGAAGGTTTCTAACAACATTTGTTTACAAGTGGAGATCCGTCAGAAGACATCTTATTCAGTATCAGAAAAGGGCGAAACAAAGAACAGGTGCAGTGTAGGTGGCCAGACCGCCCCCTGATTAACCCTCAAGCTTTCGGGCAGTCGGACAGCCCCGTGCACCATTCGGGAGTATTGGTTGCTTGGACTGCCCAGTACACCATTTAACGGGATTTTTCTCTGTTTTACAATCATGTTTTGTTTTGGAATACTATTTATATGAGACTTCCTATAGTCTTAGGGCATAATCACGTATAAAAAAGAGGAAAAAAAAAAAAGCTGAAACAACACAAGAGAAAAGTGATATCTTTGTACCTTTTATTAGGGAGTTTTAAAAGAAATCACGTTAAGGTTTCTCGTGAGGAAGAAGACAAATTTTGGGAGAGAGATCAAGATTGTATTGCTTGACAAACTGACAGTGGAAATTGGCAAACTACACTGTTGAGCATGTAGCCATAAATCGGGATGAACCTGAAAAAATTAAGCTCTCGTGTCTTTTGCTTGATTTCTTGTTTTCTTTTTCATCAAGATAAATTTATTTACGAGGTTTGATTACAGACATGCCATAGTTGAAGAGTTAGCCACGCTTGGGGCTACAGTGTATACATGTTCTCGAAATGAAGCAGAGCTTAACAAATGCCTACAAGAGTGGGACATATCAAAGCTTAGAGTTGTAGGGTCTGTTTGTGATGTATCTTCTCGATCTGAACGTGAGAAACTGATGGAGAAAGTCTCCATGGAATTCCACGGGAAACTCAACATACTTGTAAGTATTTATGAAAGTTTTATCTGCTAAGTTCTTTTGCATGGCCTCAAGAAAGGTGCAATTTTTTTTTTTTTTTGTTCTCTCTCCAGATTAATAATGCGGGAATATCAATTTTGAAGAAAGCTGTTGATTTTACTGCCGAAGAATATATGACAATCATGGCTACAAACTTTGAATCGGCTTTTCATCTGTGTCAACTTGCCTACCCTCTTCTTAAGTCATCAGGTGCTGGCAGTATTGTAAACATCTCCTCGATTTGTGGGCAAATAGCTGTGGATGATTTGACGCTTTATTCAGCAACCAAAGGTATAAGTGAGAAATAAAAGCCACAGTCCAGATGAAGTTTTGTTGGGTGTCATCTGAAAAGGAACTTTAATTGATGATTTTGTTTTCATTTAGGAGCAATGAATCAACTCACAAGAAATTTGGCTTGCGAATGGGCAAAAGACAACATTCGAACGAATTGCATTGCACCTGGAGCAACTAGAACAATCATGACGCAGCCTGTAAGTACTCCGTCTAGTTTCTTAATGTGAAAGTGTAATTTCCTCTCTGATTCCAATTCCTGTTTTCGGCTTTCTAGTTAGTATATTCACTCATCTGGTGGTTCTTATTCTAAATCAGTAGAAACAAGTAAACATAACAGAGAAAACAAGAACATTATAGATAATAGTTTTGTAAAGTTTTATTATCTTTATATAGGGATAAGGAGTTTATTTATCAAACAAAAATAAGCAAACACTCTCACACTAAATGTAAGCACTTGAGTCTTCATCGAAATCATCCTATATTTCTTAGACTAGTCAGAATACACGCCATAATTTTGTTCTCCTCATTTAGTTTTGATATTATTTCACCATTCTCACCGACCACTTATTGTTTTCTTGGATCCAGAAGAGAGAAAAATAGGGACCGAGAAGGAAGATAAGATTAGCATCTGACAGATTGGTAGCAATACTTTGTTGGTTATTAGTTGAATCATGACCTGGTTGTACTCCAAGATGTGCATCGCATTGATATTCGCATCTTGCTAAATCTCTGTGTCCCTGTGGTTGCTTTCTCTCTCCTTCATTATTTCTTTAATCGATGTGTATGTAGGTTTTTTTTTTTTACTGCGGTGCTAACATAAACCTATCTCAGCTCATGCATTAAAGTTTAACTTGATCATCCAGACACTTAATTTGCCTCATGTCTAGCTTTTGCAAGCTCTTTCGATAGCACCCTAGATTCTCAATAGCAATGCTAGCATGTTTCTCTTAACCGTAAGATGTAATTGCCGCCTGAATTATTGAAGTTTATGCACGAAAGATATTGATGTTTTTCTTTAAGACTTTGTATTCATTTCTTAAAGGTGATGGATGGTAACAAACTTAATGCAAAATTAGCGGCACGCATTCCAGCAGGGCGTATTGGTGAACCAGAGGAAATTGCATCTGCAGTGGCGTTCCTTTGTATGCCTGCTGCTTCTTATGTTACTGGTCAGTTGATTTGCGTCGATGGGGGATGGACAGTGCATGGCTAGCAAAATTATCCATCTGTCAAAAATAGAACATGCTATAAAATGTTGTTTTATTTATAAATAACTCTCTTGTTAAAAAGTAATCATTCTGTCAGATGCGCATGCAGTGTGAATTTTTATCTTTATGTCTAATGTGCTATCAAGGTGAGAATATATAAACATTAGTGTTTGTGGAAAATTTGCAGTAAAAAGACAATGAAAGAAAATTAACTTGTATTCTCTCAAAGTCGATTACAATTTGGATTCCGATTACAAAAGAGAGGAGAATGATCTGGATTCTCCCCTTTGTTTAAATCTGGGTTCTTCACGGTGGCGATGAGATGCCTCCCTCGAATGCTCGCGTCGAGTTTGCTTCTCGTTGACGATCCGACGTTTTGTTTCACTGGAACATGATCTTTTCCTCACGATTTGACGTTGTGGAGAACTTGCGTGGTAAGTTTGAAACTCTGGACGAGTTGATAACTCTGAATGAGTTGGAAACTCTTGAAAAAGAGTTGATTTGAACCGAGAATCGGTTCTCAAGCCAAGGATGAAGAAGCTCTTATTGCAGATCTCCCAAGCTCCAGAAATGCTCTAAGGATCCTGTTGACGAGCCAAGAAGTTCCAACAGACCCCCCCCGAACTGAATTGATTTTTAGTTATTTATAGGGGATTAAGGGGTGTAACCACCTCCTTAATTCGCTCCTAAGTGGGGCTAATGGGATGTAACCGCCCCTTAAATCACTCCTGAGTGGAGTTGTGATCCCCTCAGATCGTAGGAAATGGTTTTGAAACCGTTCAGCTCGTGTTTGAACGAGTCAAACGCAAACGTTCTGCAGCGACATGGAGTTGCGTTCTTTGATGTTTGAAGGTGCGTTTCGCAGTGTTATGGAACTGCGTCTGGCGGTGCTTGGAGCTGCGTTGAGCAACGGTATAGAGCTGCGTTGGGCAGCGGTATAGAGCTGCGTTGGGCAGTGGTATAAAGCTGCGTTGGGCAGCGCTTGGAGCTGCGTTGAGTAGCGGTTGGAGCTGCGTTGATCAGCGGTTGGAGCTGCGTTGATCAGCAGTTGGAGCTGCGTTGATCAGCGGTTGGAGCTGCGTTGAGCTGCGGTATGAGCTGCGTTGAGCTGCATTCGTGGCTATGAACGCGATGCGTCTTGATGCTGGTGTGCGGGGAGGACTTTCACAGTTTGATTTGAAAAGACCGTCGATTTGTAGTCTCTTTCTGTCGAAGCGTTGTAAAGATCATCATTTTGTAATCTTTGTTTTATCTCTCTGATATATGAGAGTCGTCAGATTGTAACTCCCGATGTTGATTATGAAGGCTGTTTGATTAGAGCTTCCATCAGTTGTCGTGAAGGTCGTCAGATTGTAACCTTTAGCGATCTACATGAAAGTCTTCAAATTGTAACCTTCTGGAAGTCGTCAGAGTGTAACTTCCATCATCGGTGTTTTGATGGGGATCAGCTATCTATTGTGATTTTTAGACAGCCTACAGAAACCCCTCCAAAGATTTTGAAAGTTCGCGGTTGACTGGGACGAATTTTCAGAATACTTTGGATCTCAACTCTGATCTTGGAGCTGTTGATTCCTTGTGGTAAAGGATTTGTTCTCTGCACTTGCTTCGAAGGCATCTTGGTTGAAGGGATTTGCTACGTAGGACCTGTGTGAAGGTATGCGCTATAATCCTGCTTCTGGAATGTGGGGGTGAACCCTGTATTTTGAACTTGAGATGCGGGTCTCACCCTTGCATGTTGAATTTGGAACGCGGGTCTGACCTCAACGTTTTGACTTAAGACATGGAAGTGGCTTCCGTGCATTTTTGACTAAGTCTTTGAGACTTGTCTTTGGCTCATCTGTTTTAAGTCTCGGCTCACATCCATTAAGCTGATGGACCTGCAAACGTGCATAGGATTTTTGGCAAACCCTCAGCCATCAACGGATTTGATAAGCCTTTACCGACTACCATTTGAGTCGGGCTAGCATGTGGATTGTCTAAGTCCGTTCCACATGTAACGTTGTGCTAAGAGAATGAACCCTCTTAGACTTGATGCTATGATTTTGAATACATAGACTTTATCATTTTCACGGGAAAAGACTAACCGGCAACGCGTGTTAGACGTAGGCTTATCTTTAGTTAGGGATCGAGATAAAGTCCCCCATGCGTGTGAGGCATGGATTTTGATGTTATTAATAATAACCTGCCATGATGTTGAATACGTGGACTTTGTTGTTATTTCTTCCTGTGTTACTTGAAACACTGAAAGAAAGTTGGAAGCGCCAGAGGTGTAATATTAACTTGGCATGAATTTTCACTTAGAGTGAAATTCAGAAATTTTCTTTATTATCACTAGGATAATTCCAGAAAATATTTAATCCGTTGGGGATTTTATAATGACAACTTGCTATTCTTGTTGAAAAAGGATTAACAAGTTCATTGGGGGGGGTTGACTGTTAGAGGTGTGATGTTAACCTAACAGTATTTTTATGGACCTATCGCTCCATTGACAAGAGTCGATAAGTGGAAAGTGTTGCGATCGGAGCAACTTTGAGGACCTATCGCTCTATTGACGAGAGTCGATAAGTTGATTTTGTCAGAGGTGTTTGATATTAACGTGACAAGAGAATGTTGCGATCGGAGCAACTTTGTGGACTTATCATCCTATTGATGAGGATTGATAAGTAGGTTTTTGTCAGAGGTGTGATGTTAACGTGACAAGATTGTGTTACGATTGGAGCAACTTTGTGGACTTATCATCCCATTGATGAGGATTGATAAGTGGGTTGTCAGAGGTTTAGTGTTAACGTGACAGGATTTGTGTTGCGATTAGAGAAACTTTATGGACTTATCATCCTATTGAAGAGGATTGATAAGTAAATTTGTCAGAGGTATGATGTTAACGTGACAAGATTGTGTTACGATGGGAGCAACTTTGTAGACTTATCATCCTATTGATGAGGATTGATAAGTGGGTTTTGTCAGAGGTTTAGTGTTAACGTGACAGGATTTGTGTTGCGATTAGGGAAACTTTGAGGACTTATCATCCTATCGAAGAGGATTGATAAGTTAATTTGTCAGAGGTTTAGTGTTAACATGACAGGACTTTCTGTGTTGCGATCGGAGCAACTTTGTGGACTTATCATCCTATTGACGAGGATTGATAAGTGGGTTTTGTCAGAGGTTTAGTGTTAACGTGACAGAATTTGTGTTGCGATTGGAGCAATTTTGTGGACTTATCATCCTATTGACGAGGATTGATAAGTGGATTGTCAGAGGTATGTTGTTAACGTGACAAGTTAGGAGTGATGCAAACTGAATTCATACTCCGTGAGGTGATGATCGTCAGAAGTGTAATGTTAACTTGACGATGTGAAAGATTTATTACTCTTAATCCAATGGATTCCAAGTAACCAACCCCCAGTCTTGATTAAAACTTAGCAGGGGAATAAAAAGAGGTAGACAAGGCACATCACCTAGTGGGGCACTATCCATGAAGTCAGAATAGAGGCGAGGAATTTGGAGGAAAAAGACTATCAGAGGTAACGGTTAACGTGATAGTTTTGGTGGACCCGCCATCCTACTTGAAGAGGATTGGTGGGGGAATTTGGAGAAAAAGGACTATCAGAGGTGACGGTTAACGTAATAGCTTTGGTGGACCCGCCATCCTACTTGAAGAGGATTGGTGGGGAAATTTGGAGGAAAATGACTATCAGAGGTGACGGTTAACATGATAGTTTTGGTGGACCCGCCATCCTACTTGAAGAGGATTGGTGGGAGAATTTGGGGGAAAAGGACTATCAGAGGTGACGGTTAACGTGATAGTTTTGGTGGACCCGCCATCCTATTAAAAAAGATTGGTGGGGATATTTGGAGGAAAAGGACTATCAGAGGTGACGGTTAACGTGATAGTTTTGGTGGACCCGCCATCCTACTTAAAGAGGATTGGTGGGGGAATTTGGAGGAAAAGGACTTTAAAAAAGATTGGTGGGGATATTTGGAGGAAAAGGACTATCAGAGGTGACGGTTAACGTGATAGTTTTGGTAGACCCGTCATCCTACTTGAAGAGGATTGGTGGGAGAATTTGGGGAAAAAGGACTATCAAAGGTGACGGTTAACGTGATAGTTTTGGTGGACCCGCCATCCTACTTTAAGAGGATTGGTGGGGAAATTTGGAGGAAAACAGACTATTAGAGGTGATCATTAACGTGATAGTTTTGGTAGACTTCGTGGTTGACAGAGGTATTCTGTTGAACATGACAACTCAGAAAAGTTATTGTTCATAATCGAATGAACTACAAATAAACCAACCCCCAGTCTTGAACAAGTGCAGAGGGGAAAATGGTGGACATGACACATCGCCTAGTGAGCCACTGTCTAACGAGTTTGACTATCAGAGGTAACTGTTAACGTGATAGTTGTTAGACCCGCCATCCTACTGGAAAGGATTGGCTTCAGCGGCCGTAGTATCTTCCGGTTCTGACTGGGAAGAGTGAGCTTGGTCCGATTGCTCTGGAGAGGGTTGGGCTTGGTTCGATTGCTCAGGTTGATCCTGCCTACTTTGTTCTTCAGCTTTGATCCTGACAATAATCTTTTGAGCCTGTTCGCCTTGAGAGATTAGTTGTCTCCAAGAACGGCATTCTGTAACCCTCATTTGTGCTAGAAGGTTGGTCTGCAAGTTGTGTCGACAGGTCTCTACTAAGGTAGACTGTGTCATACCTGTCGGACATCGAAGAGCCATGCTTCGGAACCTCTTGACGAAAGCTTTGACGAACTCCCTCTTCTTTTGCTTAGTGGCGAGGAGGGTATGGATGGAGACTTCTGTATCATCTTCAAAGAATCTTGACAGGAAGAGTCTCTCTAGATCTGTCCACTTTTGGATACATCCTATAGGAAGTTTCCTGAACCATTCAAAGGCAACTCCCTTGAGGGTGCCAATGAATAATTGAGCCAGTATGGCGTCATTTGATATCACATTCCCAGTCTGTGACATGAAATGATAGATATGTTGGTTTGGTGATCCCGTGCCGTCAAAAGTGGCGGGCTTCCAATTCTTCCATTTTGGCAGATTGGAGATTCTGCTCGTTCTCAGTCTCTCTTCCTTCATCAGAGGAAGATTCCAGGTTGTGGGCTTCTTGATCAGAAGTAGCACCATCAACCACTTTTTCCTTCCCTCTGCTTGTGTGAGGTCGGGATGAAGACGTTTTTCCTCTCCGGGAGGATTCTTGCCTAGGTGGCGAATCTGTCTTCTGAGATTTAGCCTTGTCTGCGACGAGTTGAGTCAACATGTCTAGGAGTTCATTGAGGGTCTTCTACTGTGATTTGAGCATGGCGTCTTGCTCAGCAACCCTCTTTGAAAGATCTTCAGAATGTTCTGCTATGTGGGTGAAACTCTCATGCCCAATAAAAGAGCTTGATGATTGAGACTCCGCAATGGCTGAGTATTCATCATCGGAATTGGTTCCTCTAGCTAACCTCCGATAGTTGACAGGGGGAATGGCTCATGTTTGCGTCCGAGTGCGTTGGTAGATTCCTTCAAACTCGTTAGCAATTTCTCTGACGGTCGGCGAACGACTCGTCTCAGAGTCATCTGAACTAGGACCTGAGGCTTTCCCTCTGCCGATCACATTGATAGTGACTCCAGGATACTCGGTCTCTGGAGACTTCTTTCTGTGAGAACGTCGTCGTTGGTTGGGCAAAGCAACGTTCGTAAATTGGTCGAACACCAACAGTTTGGCCGCATATGAGCAGCATTGACATCCTGAGAGGACCGTAGGAATCAGCCGTTCACATTGGAATGAACGAATGATTTGTTGCATCGGTCTTTCTCTCGATATGAACTCTTTCAAATCTGTTGTGAAGATTCGAGGAGAACTACTCACAGATCGTGAGGTTTGAATTGGAACCCCCAGTCCATGATTGGACAAGACTGGCTCTTGGTGAACATGGATCTGGTTGAGATGCCTTGAATCCATGAACTTCTTATATCCGCCCCTCAATATAATCGCGCTACGCAGAGTATTCG
>NC_033798.1:33018730-33077865 GCF_001876935.1 Asparagus officinalis
GGACTATCAGAGGTGATCATTAACATGATAGTTTTGGTGGACCCGCCATCCTATTGAGGAGGATTGGTGGGGGAATTTGGAGAAAATAGACTATCAGAGGTAACTATTAACGTGATAGTTGTTGGACCTGTCATCCTACTGAAGAGAATTGACTTCAGGGACCGTAGTATCTTCCCTTTCTGACTGAGAAGATTGGGCTTGGTTCGATTGCTCAGGTTGATCCTGCCTACTTTGTTCTTCAGCTTTGATCCTGACAATAATCTTTTGAGCCTGTTCGCCTTGAGAGATTAGTTGTCTCCAAGAACGGCATTCTGTAACCCTCATTTGTGCTAGAAGGTTGGTCTGCAAGTTGTGTCGACAGTGGCGAGAAGGGTATGGATGGAGACTTCTGTATCCTCTTCAAAGAATCTTGACAGGAAGAGTCTCTCTAGATCTGTCCACTTTTGGATACATCCTATAGGAAGTTTCCTGAACCATTCAAAGGCAACTCCCTTGAGGGTGCCAATGAATAATCGAGCCAGTATGGCGTCGTTTGATATCACATTCCCAGTCTGTGACTTGAAATGATAGATAGGCAGTTTTCTGAACCATTCAAAGGCAACTCCCTTGAGGGTGCCAATGAATAATCGAGCCAGTATGGCGTCATTTGATATCACATTCCCAGTCTGTGACATGAAATGATAGATATGTTGGTTTGGTGATCCCGTGCCGTCAAAAGTTTGTAGCGTCGGGACCTCGAATTTTGGAGGATAAGGGACTGCATCCCATTCGACAGGATAGGGTCTGATAACTCCCTCATCTTAGAGCTCGCTTCTGTTAGCAAGGGCTTTGAGGCGGGCTTCCAATTCTTCCATTTTGGCAGACTGGAGATTATACTCGTTCTCAGTCTCTCTTCCTTCATCAGAGGAAGATTCCAGGTTGTGGGCTTCTTGGTCAGAAGCCGTGTCATCAACCACTTTTCTCTTCCCTTTGCTTATGTGAGGTCGGGATGATGACGTTTTTCCTCTCCGGGAAGATCCGGGAGGATTCTTGCCTAGGTGGCGAATCTGTCTTCTGAGATTTAGCCTTGTCTGCGACGAGTTGAGTCAACAGGTCTAGGAGTTCATTGAGGGTCTTCTACTGTGATTTGAGCATGGCGTCTTGCTCAGCAACCCTCTTTGAAAGATCTTCAGAATGTTCTGCCATGTGGGTGAAGCTCTCATGCCCAATGAAAGAGCTTGATGATTGAGACTCCGTAATGGCTGAGTGTTCATCATCGGAATTAGTTCCTCTGGCTAACCTCCGATAGTTGACAGGGGGAATGGCTCCTGTTTGCGTCCGAGTGCATTGATAGATTCCTTCAAACTCGTTAGCAATTTGTCTGACAGTCGGTGAACGACTTGTCTCAGAGTCATCGGAACTAGGACCTGAGGCTTTCCCTCTGCCGATCACATTGATAGTGACTCCAGGATACTCGGTCTCTGGAGACTTCTTTCTGTGAGAACGTCGTCGTTGGTTGGGCAAAGCAACGTTCGTAAATTGGTCGAACACCAACAGTTTGACCGTATATGAGCAGCATTGACATCCTGAGAGGACCGTAGGAATCAGTCGTTCACATTGGAATGAACGAATGACTTGTTGCATCGGTCTTTCTCTCAATATGAACTCTTTCAAATCTATTGTAAAGATTCGAGGAGAGTTATTCACTGATCGTGAGCTTTGAATTGGAACCCCCAGCCCATGATTGGATAAGACTGGCTCTTGGTGAATATGGATCTAGTTAAGATGCCTTGAATCCATGGACTTTTGATATCCGCCCCTCAATCTAGTCGCGCTATGCAGAGTATTCAGGGGTCTCGCTCCACGGTATACACCAAGTTCTGTATTAGATTTCGTCACCCGAACGTATGCCTGAGAGTTGCGTTCAGTTAATGGAACGCACTCCTGAAGACTGCGTTTTGACTGTACAATGCACCACTGAGGGCTGCGTTCAGTCTTATTCACACAGAGCCTATGTTTAGGCTCATAGACGCAAGGCTTGCGTTCTGAAGCAGAAACGCAAAGCACATGGTCGCGTTTAGGCTCACAAACACGAAGCTCGTGCTGACTTGAAGATCGGCATTCACAGAGATGTGCTCGTCGTAGGGATCTCATCCTTCGTCGAGCGACGTTCTTCTTAGCCTGCTTTAAGGCTTTGGCAGCAACACCTTCAACTCGGTGGACGAGTTTGGCCGAAGCTGAGCCCACTCCTTCGGAGGAGGGGCTGTTCAAGAAATCTAATCCAAAGGAGAGCACTTCCTTCGGCGATTCGGCAAAGATTGGAGCTTTAGTCTTCTTGGAGATCTTGCGGAACTTGCGCATAGCCTTGGGGCTAAGGGATCCGGAGGAAAGGGCTTCCTCATACTTGGCTTGATCGAACTCGATGATCAGAGTTTCAACGGTTGTTCCAGTGAGATGAACATCGGATTGCACCACCACTTCTTCGTCAGAGAAGCTATTCCCCAGCAGAGTCGCCATCTTTTGTTTGTGGAAAATTTACAGTAAAAAGACAATGAAAGAAAATTGACTTGTATTCTCTCAAAGTCGATTACAATTTGGATTCCGATTACAAAAGAGAGGAGAATGATCTGGATTCTCCCCTTTGTTTAAATCTGGGTTTTTCACGGTGGCGATGAGATGCCTCCCTCGAATGCTCGCGTCGAGTTTGCTTCTCGTTGATGATCCGACGTCTTGTTTCACTGGAACATGATCTTTTCCTCATGATTTGACGTTGTGGAGAACTTGCGTGCCAAGTTTGAAACTCTGGACGAGTTGATAACTCTGAATGAGTTGGAAACTCTTGAAAAAGAGTTGATTTGAACCGAGAATCGGTTCTCAAGCCAAGGATGAAGAAGCTCTTGTTGCAGATCTCCCAAGCTCCAGAAATGCTCTAAGGATCCTGTTGACGAGCCAAGAAGTTCCAACCGACCGCCCGAACCCCTGAACTGAATTGATTTTTAGTTATTTATAGGGGATTAAGGGGTGTAACCACCTCCTTAATTCGCTCCTAAGTGGGGCTAATGGGATGTAACCGCCCCTTAACTCACTCCTGAGTGGAGTTGTGATCCCCTCAGATCGTGGGAAACGATTTTGAAACCGTTCAGCTCGTATTTGAACGATTCAAACGCAGGCCCGTGTTCTGGTATGAATTCTGTGTCCAAACGCAATGCCTAAAAGCTTGAACGCAGCATCTGGAAGCTCGGACGCAGCGTTTGGAAGCTCATTTGCAGTGATTTAAGAGCTGCGTTTGACGTTTTGATATCTTCGAATGCTCTTTGGCAAGCATCGTCCCAGATAAATGATACCCCTTTCTTGTTCATCTTAGAGAATGGTTGGCACTTCCCAGAAAGATTTGAGATGAAATGCCGGATATAAGCTAAACGCCCTTGCAATCCTCTGAGCTCTCTTAGGTTTTTAGGAGGTTGCAGTTCATGTATCGCCTTCACCTTATCGGGATCGATATGAATACCTTTAGTGGTGACGACAAATCCTAGGAATTTTCCGCTGGACATTCCAAGGAATGATTTAGTGGGGTTCATCTTCAATTGATGACTCCTCATGAGATCGAACATCGTTTTCAAATCCTTGATGTGATCTTCCTTGTTGCGGCTTTTCACAACTGGAAGTCGTCAGAGTGTAACTTCCATCATCGGTGTTTTGATGGGGATCAGCTATCTATTATGATTTTTAGACAGCCTACAATTAGCATTTGAACAATGTACTGCACTACTCTAGCATCATATTCAAATGCTAATCTTTATCTTCATATTTGTTTTATGTTGATGATATTCTAATTGCAACAAAAGATATTCTCTAGATTAATTGTTGAAGGCACAGATAAGAGGCGAATTTGAAATGAAAGATCTGGGAGCTAGTGGCTAAGAAAATTCTTGATATTCACTATAGATGTTCCTGGGGATCAGAAAGCAGGAAAGTTGTATTCTCTAAATTGAGAAGGTCCTGGGGTGCTCTGGCATATGAGATGCCAAACATGTGAGTACTCCATTTCTTATTATTTTACATTTGCAGCAGTTATTTGATCATAGGCAGATGAAGAGGTCACATATAAGGAGCATGTTTCTAACTGTAGTGCAGCTGGTAGCGTCATGTATGCTATGGTATGTACTCATATTGATACTACTCATGTCGTTAGCGTACTTAGAAGGCTTGAATGACATTCCTCGCTAAAAGTGTCTTAATCTTCCTTTTCACACAAAAAATTTCTCTAGGCCAAACTTATTCACCTCAAAGTTTTGTTTTTGTTTCTTATTCGTCATAGCTTGAAGCCCCTAACTTCTTTAGAGAAAATCTTCCATAGACATGTATGATGAGAGAATCTCTGATTAGATGATTTATTTAGAGTTTAATAAGAAGTAAAAGAAATAATCACGAAAAAGGATGATAAGATTAACATGGCTCAAGAAATTATCTCACAAACAATATGATGTAACATGCCTCACTAATTTGCCTACTTTAACGCAGTGTGAAAGTGATAATCTCAGAATTCACCAAGGGGTGTTCTCTGAATCCATAAAGAACGATATATGAATCCACGAAAAACTTCGAATCCACGAAGAAAATATTAAAAGAGAAATTTTATTGATGAAAAGTTATTCTTCTTTGCGGTTACATGTCTCTTTTTAAATAGAAAAACAAACAACGCTCCTAGTATATATAACTAGAATTACAAAAAAATAGAAAGAATCAAATTCTATCCTAAAAAGATTTCCTATAATAGAGGAAACAAATCATGAATCAAAATTTAATTTGTTTTCTAATCTAATTTGACTCTAATATTGAATTTATTTTCTAATCTAATTTGACTCTAATATTGAATTTATTTCCTAATCTAATTAGACTCCAACTTTATTATTAAAAATAAACTAAAACCTAATTATTTTTAGATTTTAGTCAAAACTAGGTATTACTGATGAGATTTTAAAAATCTGACAATGTGGTTGGCTCCATCTCGTCAAGATTGGTGATTTACATATATAATATGTCAAAATACACCTTCTAGATTGGAAGATAAGATTGTTGCTTTGCGAAAGTTAATAATACGTATAAATTTATATTTAGCTCGTGATTGTCTGAATCCTCCATGAAATTATCTATTAAGCGTTCTACATCAGTCTCCCCATCTTGAAAGAAGCTCGACCCAAGCTTATATTTGTTAGAATAGTAACTTCATTGATAAATAATTTCTTTCTTTTGTAACGATCAACATCCACCTTGTATTTAGCATTGATTTTCTCCATTTGTTCTTTTACCTCCTCTCCTAGGACTTCTTTTGTTCAAACTTGTGTATGAATCTTTCTCATGATATATGTATGTAATTGGCAGAATGTGGCTCCGTAGTTGACATAAAAAGCTCTTCTAAATATTTTCCTTGTTGCGTCCCATATTCTAGTGTCAGCGGTATCATCTCATCATTATTGAAATTATTGATGATCATTGCTTCCACACAAGAATTTTCCCCCTCATACTCCATACATAATGTCACGCCCCGCTTCCCAAAATACCAGGGAATCGGGACGCGAGCAAGCCCGCGACGTATTAAACTGAGAAGAGATAAGTGCTAGACCCCGTCTTCTCAATCTAATACGCTAAGCGTCAAGAAATACAAACGAAGGCACAGGTCCCCGATCACAGTAATGAGAATATAATGAACAACTCAGAATAGAAAAGTGACATATCACAAATAGAATATCATCCTAGACACAAAGTTTGGGTCAAACATGCCCTTATTACAAAACAGTTCAACTAGAATAGGAAAATACATAGTCTGACAAAATAAGAAGGTAGTACTGCAATTTAACTAAGCCCGTCGAAAGACTAAAGGATAAAGTACTACATAAGTAAATGGAGGACCAATAACTAAGCTTCGGCTTCTTTTGCTCGGTCTATAGAGCACTCCTGCGGGGAATCATCTGGCTCCTGTACGACTCCGAACTGAAGCTGTCCATCATCCAAATCTGACGTACACCAGAGGAAACAGGTGTACGTCAGGGTGAAAGGCACACGGCAAGATCCCAAAAGGGAGAAAAGAACGGTCGTAAGACCAATGCAATAATGGTAATAACAATGAAAACATACAACTGAAAGTCTAAATATAATTTACTACTAGAATAGAATAATCATAATAAATCCAAGGGAAACAACCGAGTAACAAGTCGATCATGCAGCTAGCGATCAGAATAATCATCCAAGTACAGGGTTATACACTAGATGGAATTAATACTTAAAAATCTATAACAAGAGACGTAGTACGTCGAGCGAAATAATCCAATCAAGGAAACACTCATGTATATACCATATATCTCAAATTGTAGATAATTAAATATTAACCCCGATCTATGTATGGAAAGAAATACAACCGATCTACGTCTCACAAGAATCCATAAATCCTAACCAAAATGACGATACCGATTCACCTTGACTCAACAACCAATCACAGTGGCGACACCGATCCACTGGTAACAAGTCATGTAACTAGTCATTCTATAACAGATCACTGGTCACGTCTCACACAGAGCCAACGCTCATATCACCGGATAATTGACTGTTCACAAATCCCCTACGTGCATCCAATCCCGCTACACATGCGGCCTAGAGGACTACACGTAAACCGTTTTCTGCCTGGTTCGAACTTCAAACAGAACCCGAGTGACGAAACGATTTCACTGACTAAAGTGATGTACACACTTCACTTTAGCCCTACAAACCAACCCCGGTGGCGACACCAACCACGGGAGCGAGCCTGGAAGATACATCAACAGTCTTATCCGATCACATGAACATTAACTTCCCCATCCCAACTCTCTTGTTTTTCTAAGCTAACATATACACAGGTTTCTAAGTCTTAAACAGGACACATCAGGCCACACTAGTCATGAATTTCTAACAGTTCTCAGACATAACCAAGAGTAATAAATGCAACTAATCATATACAACAAGATCATAACATATCACATAATTAAGAAACATAAATCATGAAAATTCATAATAATCTTTTTTCTAAAATAATCCTTTTTAAAAATATTTATAAATGTCCTAAAATAATTCTTTTTATAAAACTTTCTTAAATTACTGAAATTATTCTAATTGATACTTAATCTAAAATAAATTCTTTTAAATTATAATTATTCTAAAATAATTCTTTTGTCAAACAAATTCTATTGTTTTATTATAATTACTCTAAAATGATTTTTCACCAAAATAATTTATTATAATTATTTTAAAATGATTATTTTGTCAAATAAATCCTTAAAAAATCATAAACTAATCTAAAATAATTTTATCTTATTTTATCTTTACAGTATCTATATTCAAAATATTATTTTTAGTACCATTCGTCAAATAAATCCGTACAGGTCATCACAGTATATGTGAATGGTCATACGTTATTGTCCACAGTCCGTTTCGTTCATGACAGTTCTATACGTTATAGTTCTCAGTCCAATATGTTCACGACAGTTCCGTATTTGTAACGAATAATTATTCGGGTAACGGGTTCGTATGCATAATAAATCTGTAATCAATCTAAAATTGTACTGAGCAAGAATAGGGATCTTGCAAGCAGCTAATTATTTCAGAGTGGTCTAAGAATTGAATATCAGGTCAAGAGAGTATCGGAATCTTGCCTCGGGTATGTCGTCAACTGCAGCGGGGGTCGTCGGGTGGATACACGGGTCACAACAGGTTCAACGGCTCGTCGGAAAGTCAATCGGTTAGAATACAAAAGGGAGGTATTAGTAGCGATTAGCGATATTCGAATGAATATAACGATGTGTAGATAAGGAGCCCAAGTAAAAGGAATACACTGTGTGATAGACAACACGAAGGGCTACGCACCGGTGAAGACGGTGGCGGAAACGGAGATCGGAAGTGGCCGGAAAACGCGTGCGAAGTTGGCACAGCGCTGCTGTTTTCAGCAAACTGCTTGCCGTCGATAGATGTTTCGGACGATACCGAGAGAGATAGAGAGTGAGTTTGAGTGTGATACAAATTGGAGGTGATAGGAAATATGTAGGTCTACTCACCGGAGAAGAAATCGACGAAAACGGAGGTCGGAGGTGATCGGAAAGTACGTGCAAAGTCAGAACAAAGCTGCAGAAATCTGTTCGCTGTTCGGTCACTGTTCGGGCTCGTTCCTCACTGTCCGGAGCCTTTCGCCGCTGCCTGGGCTTGCCGGAGGTGGGAGGAGGTTGCCGGGGGTTGTCGGGATGTCTCAGTGGGCTCCGACGGGGTTCGCCAGCGGCTAAAAGGTGGGGACGGCTGTTGATGGTGATGGCGGATGGTGGAGGAGGAGGGGCTGGGGATGTTGGATGGTGGTGGAGGTGCTGGTGGTGATGGAGATCAGGGAGGAGGAGGTGGTGCTGGTGGTGGTTATCTCATTGTTACACACACCCACTTGAGCTTATTGTGATTGCATACATTATATAATTGGGTTGTGGGATAGTGTGAGATTGAGTTGAGCCTAATTGAGTTCTCACCTTGTTAGAGAGAACAATCATTTGTTATATTGTGCTTATTGTGAGATTCACTTTGTAATACACTTGTACACCGAGTGAGGAGTGTGTGGTGAGAGTCGGGGATCGTCCCAAGAGGAGTGGTGTCAGTTGACGAGCCTGAGGGAGAGAGATTAAGAGGGGAGTGAGAGACGAGCAGAAGAGGGAGATGATTGGAGAGAGAGTGAGGGAGACAGGAGAGAAAGACAGGGGTTGGTGGGAGATCTTACGTGTACCTCATGGACCGCTTGAAGCTGCGTGTGTTTGTCAAAAGAAGTGGGCGGAGGCTTGGGCGGATCTGAGAACGAGGGGGAGAGAAAATGGAAGAGAGAGTGTCAGAGAGAGATAGATTGAGTGTGGGATTGGAGAGAGAGAAGAACGGCGGAAGAAATTAATGAGGGAGATTGTGCGGGATAGGGTGGTTGGGAGGACGTGGGTTGAGAGCTGGGTGAAAACACGAGGCGGAGGGGTATACAGAGTGAACACCGGTGAGAGGAAAAACACAGGGAAAATACCCCTTTAAATAATTTTAAAATATCATAAAATTTATTCCAAATAAATATTAAAATTTATGGTCAAAATAATAATAACAATAACAATGATGAATAATTTACTATTTATTTAAATATTTTACCAAAACAATTAAATTTATAATTAGCAAAACTTATTAAAATAACATAATACTGTATTTTTAAATCATAGAAAATTCTAGAGAAATTGGGAAAAATACAAATACTCTTTTAGAAAAATAATATTTAATATTTAAATACCAGAAAATTATTTAAACCCGTATTAGAAATTTACGGTCATTACACATAATTCTTTCATCTTTTTTGCCTCAAGCCCTCTACCAAGCAATTCACACATATCATCAATTGCCTCACTCTCTAATTTATTATTCTCCTCCATCGGGACAACATCAATATGTGCAATATCATTCTCAACCCCTTTAAGAATATCATGTATATCATTCATCTTCACTATCATATCACCATTATGAATCTCAAGCATAACGAGTGTTTGCACCTTAGGATGAATTTCAGCATGGGCAGGTTCTTCATTTCCAATTATAACTAAGTCATAGACCTATTTAAATTGCTTCATATTTTTTGCTAAAGCCTCTTTTTTTGCCACTAATGGTTTCTTCTTCTTAGCAGCCTTTATTTTAGATGGCTCCTTTTCTGTAAGAGGCATAAGTACAATTCTACGTTCATCCTTCTTAAAGATACTAGCATTGTCTCTACTTATGTGGGTAGCTCTAATATCAAATTATCATGGCCTACCTAAAAGTATATGACAACTATCCATCTTGACCACATCACACAACACCTCATAAACGTAGTTGCGGCCGATAGAAAAAGGTACCCGACACATCTAATCGTTCTGCACATCGTTGTCCTTACGAAACTATCCATATGACAACTATCCATCTTGACCACTGTGTTCAGATGCTCCACTGTCGACGCAAGTCACTCTAAAGCAGTCTTCATCAGATTAACATTTTTCTTCAACTCATCGAACTTAGTTTGAAAAATAGGGGCTTCATTGCCAACCATCGGATCAAAAAAATAAGGCTCTGATACCAATTGATACAGCACAGAAGTGATAACCTCGGAATTCACCAAGGGCTTTTCTTTGAATCCATAAAGAACGATCTTTGAATCCACGAAGAAAATATTAAAAGAGAAATTCATTGATGATAAGTTATTATTCTTTGGGGTTACATGAGTATTCTTAAATAGAAAAATAAAAAACACTCCTAGTAAGACTACAATTACAAATAAATAGAAAGTATCAAATTTATCCTAAAAATACTCCCTATAATACAGAAAACAAATCATGAATCAAAATTGAATTGGTTTCCTAATCTAATTTGACTCTAATATTGAATTTATTTCCTAATCTAAATAGACTCCAACTTTATTACTTAATCTAATTTGACTCTAATATTGAATTTATTTCCTAATCTAAATAGACTCCAACTTTATTACTAAAAATAAACTAAAAGAATATTGAATTTATTTCCTAATCTAAATAGACTCCAACTTTATTACTAAAAATAAACTAAAAGCTGATTTGTTTTAAATTTTAGTCAAAACTCTATATTATTGATAAGATTTTAAAAATCTGACAATCTAGTTGGCTCGGTCTCATCGAGATAGGCAATTTACATATATAATATATTAAAATCTGCCTTATGGATTGGAAGATATGATTGTTTATTTGCAGAAGTTAATAATACACATATGTAGGCATCTAAAAATGCTTATAAGTTCCTGCATGCGACTCAAGATAGAGAGAAGATGATGAACGTCACTATCCGAGTCACAGAAGCTTATTTGACATCGATAAGCGCATGAAGTGAGTTGATGAACCGTGTGAAGCAACGGAACTTCAGAATTAAAAATACAAACTGATCGGGAGCTACGCATCGCTACGAAACACAAAGCACCCCTCGTGTCTCATCTACTCAATCTATTATTCAACAATGAAATCTTGTAGATCTTCTCATCAGCTTTCCAATGCATATTGAATCGCGTAATTCTGAGTTCGGACGACGAAAATACGATGGAAACAGACGGGACAAACGAAACAAGGCCCAGAGCCAAAGCTAAGACACCGCAAGTGTCTTGGCCGAGGCCAAGACACCAGGGGTGTCTCGGCCAAGGCCGAGACACCCCAAGTGTCTCGGCCATGGCCGAGACATGCACCACGGGTGTCCTAGACCCCAAAAACCTGTTTTGTTGTTTTTTAAGCTGTTTTTCGATCGTTAACCGCCTAGATTTGTTTCAACTAATCAATTGTTATCCAAGAACGTGATAAAGTGGTTATAACTAAAGATAAGAGTGAATCGGTTGTTCTTATCTAAAAATAGGGTGCCGAGACCCCCCAAGTGTCTCGGCCATGGCCGAGACATGCACCACGGGTGTCCTAGACCCCAAAAACCTGTTTTGTTGTTTTTTAAGCTGTTTTTCGATCGTTAACCGCCTAGATTTGTTTCAACTAATCAATTGTTATCCAAGAACGTGATAAAGTGGTTATAACTAAAGATAAGAGTGAATCGGTTGTTCTTATCTAAAAATAGGGTTCCTAAAGCCTATAAATACAACCCTATGCCCTTCATTTGCATACAGCTAGAATTCTCGAGCGTCGGCGAAGCCCTGCTGAATTGAGGACTGAAGGAGCACGAATTTCAGAAGAGAGAAGGAGATCGAATCGAGTTCTTCAGCACAAAGAAAAAGAGTTCGTCAGATCTATAGTTCCCGGTTCTTTGTCTTGAGATTGCCTGTTGCGTTGATCTCGAGAAGAGTGATTATCTCGTTGTTGCCGAGATAATTGCTTCGGTTTCTTGATTCCTTCGTGAATCAACGAAGCTCCGGATCAATCTGATCGTTTGGTAGTCTATGGATATCAACTTCCCCATTACATGCCAAGATCTTACTTAAGCAGCGGGAGATAAAAACGTCTGTTACGCTTGTTTGAAAGAAAGTTATAATCTTTTATTGAAAGTCTCATAAAAAGACTGTTTCTTTGAGTTTGTTGTAACACCTAAAGTTGTAATGAACTCATTAACAGTTAGTTCTGCAGCCCCAGCATTTGGGATCGCGATGCTCCAATGCCTTAAGAGTTTAAACTGTGTATACTCTAGCAAATACACGAGTATAAAATGAGTCAATGTTGATCGATGTGAAACCCTAAGGTCAACGCCGGTCAATGCGTAGCCCTAGGTCAACACAAGTCAACACCGATCAATATGAAACCCTAAGATCAACGTCGGTCAGTGCGTAGCTCTGAGTCAACACTGGTCAACACGTAGCTCTAAGTCAATGTCAATCAATACGTTGCAACAGAGATAATTAGTTCAAATTCAACTCAATGATACGAGCCAAAACTAACTTACCAGGTTCGATTCGAAACTTTGACTACGGCTAGACGATAAACGCAGCACTAGAAGAACTTCATCCATTCATCAAAATAGACTGAAAATCAAAGAAGTCAAGAATCAAAACCAACTATAGGTCCTTTCACACTGACTGAAGGTTGGACCGATCATGTCCAAAGTAATTCAGGCTCTTCTATGAAAGAAACGAGACTAAAACACTTTGGAGGGGGTATCTATAGGCGTCTAAAAATACCTATAAGTTCCTGTACGCAGCTCGAGGTAGAGAGAATATGATGAACATCACTATCCAAGTCACAGAAGCTTATTTGATGTCGACAAGTGCATGAAGTGAGTTGACAAACTGTGTGAAGCAAC
Organism: Asparagus officinalis; assembly: GCF_001876935.1. Classification (NCBI taxonomy): domain Eukaryota; kingdom Viridiplantae; phylum Streptophyta; class Magnoliopsida; order Asparagales; family Asparagaceae; genus Asparagus; species Asparagus officinalis. The sequence continues at coordinate 33,031,517 of NC_033798.1, forward strand.
GGAACTTCAGAATAACAAAAACCAAACTAATCGGGAGCTACATGTTGCTTACAAAACACGAAGCACCCCTCATGTCCCATCTACTCCATGTATGATTCAACCATAGAATCTTGTAGATCTTCTCATCAGCTTTCTAATGCATATTGAATCGTGTAATTCCGAGTTTGGACGACGAAAATACGACAGAAACGGACGAGACGCACAAAACAAAGCCTAGAGCCAAATCTAAGACACTGCAAGTGTCTTGGCCGAGGCCAAGACACCAGAGGTGTCTCAGCTTGGCCAAGACACCCCAAGTGTCTCAGTAGTGGCCGAGACACCACGGGTGTCCTAGACCCTAAAAACTTGTTTTGCTATTTTTTGAGCTACTTTTTGATCGTTAACCATCTGGATTTGTTCCAACTAATCCAATGTTATCCAAGAACGTGATAAAGTGGTTATAACTAAAGATAAGAATGAATTGGTCATTCTTATCTTAAAATAGGGCTCCTGAAGCCAATAAATACAGCCCTAGGGCCTTCATTTGCACACAGCTAGAATTCTCGAGCGTCGGCGAAGCCCTGCTGAATTGAAGACTGAAGGAGCACGAATTTTAGAAGAGAGGAGGAGATTGGATCGAGTTCTTCAGCACAAAGAAGAAGAGTTCATCAGATCTAGAGTTCTCGGTTCTTTGCCTTAAGATTGTCCTGTTATGGTGATATCGAGAAGAGTGATTATATCGCTGTTACTGATATAATTGCTTCGGTTTCTTGATTCCTTCGTGAATCAACGAAGCTCCAGATCAATCTGATTGTTTGGTAGTCCACGGATATCAACGTCCCTATCACAGGCTAAGATCACACGCAAGCAGCGAGAAATAAAAACGTTCGTTGTGTTTGTTTGAAAGGAAGTTGTAATCTTTTGTTGAAAGTCTTATAAAAAGACTGTTTCTTTGAGTTTGTTATAACGCCTAAAGTTGTAATGAACTTATCAATGAAAACAATTTTCACACCAAATAACATAAATATGTATTTAGCTCGTGATCGTCCAAATCCTCGATAAAATTGTCCGTTAAGCATCCTATATCATCCTTTCAAGGGAGAAATGATGAGTTTTATTCATTGAAGAAGAACATTAATTATGAAAATCCTTTTCTCTTGAAAATCTTACGAGAGTAAATTCTCAATTATATGATTCTTCTTTCAAATTTTCTTAGTCTTGATTACAAATTACAATGAGACTTCATAGGGTTAGTTAATGATGTTCTACTGCTAATGTAAGTTTTTGTTTCTTCTCATAATCATTTTTATTGTAATCATTCTAATATAATCTTCTTCATTGTCCTATTGAAAGTTAAAGGATATTTTTGGACTCGTTTTATTGGATTCTCAGCATTGGACCATATTAAATTTAGAGTTCTTCTATTGGGGTGTCCATAGGCACTTGTTAGGAGATAAGAGAGATTGAGAGAAGAGATAAGAAATGAAAGAGAAATTAGTGCACATAGGTAGAGAGACACTTGCTATTAGGTGCCTTAGGCACCTGTTGGAAAAATCGTTAAAATGTATATGTAGTATTCTTTCATATCTACCACTACAGTTGTCAGAAGATCACCATCAAATCTTTCATTATCAAGAAAAAAATTGAGGAATCTCTTGTTGGGTTCGTGTTTGGCTATATTTTTTTCTTATCAGAAGATTATCCATTACTATTAAGTCTCAAATTAATATTAACAACATAAAGGATGCACAGGAGAACACACGAGTTCCATCAAAGAAGGAAAGAGACATTAGATCCATGGAGATGAAGCTCGTGTAAGAGAGAAGCAATGGTCTTTTCCAGGAACAACAACTTTAATCACTTGGAGGAAGCAGAGGGATTGGTCATGGCGCTTCCCGCTTCGCGTGTCAGTAACTAGCGTGGCAAAGGGGTGCGGGCTATTAGGTCAAACCGAATCTAATCTATTAAATTCTAGTTGAATCCTGTCAATCTCTCTAACTTTGTAAATAAAAAGGTTGGGGTTACGTACACTTTAAACATATACAATCTGGAACAAGTCCAAGATTCAAATGGGGATAATTTTTTAAAAGAGACCCATTTTAAAAAAGGGGAAATTGCTTCTAGCCCCAAATTTTCATACAAGTATTCTGCCCCCATCCAAGACTTTTTCAACGCTCCCAAAACCCCCAAAAGTAAAGTGATAATTCCCTGAGCCCCCAAAACGTAAAACCCAAGTGATTATATTAAGTGAAGACCATAATACCATTTCTCTCTCTCTCTCTCTCTCTCTCTCTCTCTCTCTCTCTCTCTATGCAAATACCTCGCCGGCAGCCCTGGGTATGAAACAAACTCCTCTTCATCGACCTCCACCCGGTACATCTCCATCAAGACTCTGACCCTAACATTTTCCCCCCAGCTCCTCCTTGATCGCGTGGGCTGGCGCATCCTCGACGGGCTCCCCCAGCGTCATCTTATCAGACAAAGGGTGGTTACTTCTCCTTAGGGTTCCGTCAGAGAGGAGCTATTGGGATTCTAGGAGAGTGGAGCCGCGAGAGTTCTTGATGTGGAGGATGGCCACGTTGATAGTGCGGGTGAGGGAAATGTAAGCAAAGAGAGAAGATTCATCGTTGGTGATCTCAAGGTAGAGGTTGTTTAGGGTTTTTGTGCTCGGGATAAGGTCCTATAAGAAGAGGGAGTCGGAGGGGATGTGGGATTTTAGGAAGGCGGAGAGGGAGGAGAGGGAGGGGGAGGAGAGGGGAGGAGATGATGATGATGATGAGCAGCCGTTTTATTGCTTCATTTTTTTCATGAAATTTGTAATGAAGAAGAATAAGAAGGGAGAAAAGAGATTGTCTTGGGGTTTATATGTTGGTTTTGAAGGATACGCATTGGTTATGAAGGTATTACAAGTTGGTTGTTAAGGTTACGCATTAGTTGTTAATGTTACGTGTTGGTTGTTAAGGTTACGGATTGGTTATTAAGGTTACGGGTTAGTTGTGAAGGTTACCAAGGATACCGAGGTTCACAACCAACCCGTAACATTCATAACCAATCCGTAACCTTAATAACCAACCTGTAACCTTCACAACCAATGCGTAACCTTCACAAACAACACGTATCCTTCACAACCAACCCGTAACACCTTCACAACCAACGCGTATCCTTCACAACCAACTCGTAACCTTCAAAACCAACATATAACCTTCCTTCACCACCAACTCATAAGCTTAACAGCAAACTTATTACCATGAAATAACAATAATGTATAAATTTACATACTCTATTTTAATCTCAAGTCATATATTTCCTTACAAGTATTCCACTGATGAACAAACGTCGTTTTTTTTCCTGCCGGTGAAACTTTCACCGTTTCCTTACAAGTATTCCGCCAAAAAATTCTAGTTTTCCCAAGACTTTTTCTTCGCCTCATGAACAAACGTCGAAAAAGTATTATCGTTGATGTTGACGCCGTTGGAAAATTTTGGAGGGAACTAGAATTTTTTCCCCTAAAACCCATTTCAAATCATCAGAGCAACATCATTAGAGAGAGAGAGAGAGAGAGAGAGAGAGAGAGAGAGAGAGAGAGAGAGAGTGTGTGTGTGTGTGTGTGTGTGTGTGAGGATGTTATGGTCTTCACATATTTTAATCACTTGAGTTTTATGTTTTGGGGGCTCAGGGAGAGAGAGAGAGAGAGAGAGAGAGAGAGAGAGAGAGAGAGAGTGTGTGTGTGTGTGTGTGTGTGTGTGAGGATGTTATGGTCTTCACATATTTTAATCACTTGAGTTTTATGTTTTGGGGGCTCAGGAAATTATCGTTTTACTTTTGGGGGTTTTGGAAGCGTTGAAAAAGTCTTGGATGGGGGCAGAATACTCATATGGAAATTGGGGGCTAGAAGTAATTTCCCCTTTAAAAAATATTTAGAAAAACCAATTATTATACTAAATACTTAGCAAAATCGATTTCTTTTTGGCTAGCTCACCAAGATTGACCAAAAAGAGATCAATTTTGTAAAATATGAGCTTCAAAACACACGGGACTACTAGTCCTCTATGTTTAGGACAGACTAATTAGCCGCTAAATACGCCTAGAATTCTCACTAGACTAGTAGTCCTATGAGTTCCTTGTGCAGTTGCAGAGAGCCAATGGGACTGTTGCGCAACCTTTGCTTTAGCTGCCCTGGTAGCCTTCTTGTAGGCTTGGGCATCTTCTACATCTATATATCCATGTGCCTTGGTTATCAACTGCTCATAGCTGCTGACTCGTTTTTTTAACGAGCGCGTCATCCAACTCATTTTCCTCCAAACCGACCACTATAGCGGACATGGAGACCATGCTGCCAAGGTCATCTATTTCCAGTCTCTTGGCTTGGAACCACTTGAAATAATCCCTGAGGCTAGAACATAGGGAGAAAACTCCTGCTTGATGTTAGCCAAGAAGTGATACATGAACTTCTGGCTACGTTGCTCAAAGCTTTCGATAGACTTTTTTTACTAAGGAATTCCACCATAGCTTGGCCCTTCCCAACAAGGTGACGACGAAACACCTACAGATGATTGGCTCTGATGCTTGTAGCATGGTCATCATATCATAATAATTTTTAGCATGCTTGGATGGATCTCCTTCACCTTTATATTTCTCCATATGAGGCACCTTTAATCTACCACAAGTAGCATACATGATCTAGTCAGCGAGGGGAGTGTTCCCACCAATGGCTTCAGCGATTGGTTGGAAGGTCCGGTCATAACCAGATGTAAGATTGGTGGTCAAGGGACCTAGGGTAGTGTGAGGATGTCGAGGACCATGTGATGCCACCCTTGTAATGTACTATTGGCCATCATATCTGAAGATAGGGCTATCACTATCACTTCTATGTACTATTGATGCTGCTTAGATGGAGCTACAAAGAAGATTTGGTCGCAAGGTGGCGGAGACATGTACTCAGCATAGTCTCCATGCTGTCCAGCCAGTGCGGTGTGCCTAGGAAGAGGAGGGATGAATAGATGATCCACCATGAGTGAAAGAACAAATTGTAATGCCCCGCCCGGGAATCCCGGGGTCGGTACGCTACTAGATCTGATGGACTGGCCTCACAAACCATCACATGTCTTTTCAGCATGTTTTTGTCCTCACTCACGCGCTCCCTGGAAAACTTCTCAGGGGGTCACCCATCCTAGAATTTCTCCAGGCCAAGCACGCTTAACTTTGGAGTTTCTAAGAATTGGGTTCCCGAAAAGAAGATGCATCTTGATGGTATGAGTATTCTAATCAAATCTATCAATACTAATCACATCACCCTCTCAAGGGTTGGGGTATTACATACTCCCCCACTTAAACTCACAACGTCCTCGTTGTGCTAAACCATATCATCCAAGACCGTACCATCCGTGTGAGATTCTAGAGGTGGCTCCTATGGCCGCAAGAAGTGGCTCCCGTCCTCTCGACGTAGTACTTTGCGCCGCATAGCAGTTAGCTCTCACAATTCCGATTGGCTTGGCTCTGATACCATTTGTAACGCCCCACCCGGGAATCCCGGGGTCGGTACGCTACTAGATCTGATGGACTGGCCTCATAAACCATCACATGTCTTTTCAGCACGTTTTTGTCCTCACTCACGCGCTCCCTGAAAAACTTCCCTGGGGGTCACCCATCCTAGAATTTCTCCAGGCCAAGCACGCTTAACTTTGGAGTTTCTAAGAATTGGGTTCCCGAAAAGAAGATGCATCTTGATGGTATGAGTATTTCAATCAAATCTATCAATACTAATCACATCACCCTCTCAAGGGTTGGGGTATTACACAAATGATGGTTGCCCTACCAAAGGCGGAAGAATGAATGAAGTGGAGGGTTGTTAGGGAGGAATCTAGTTAATGAGCTCATTGGTGAAAGTCACAAACTATTGCTGGAAAGACTGAGAGATCCTCTAAGTGGGTTCTTCCAACTAGGCATGTGTGATGTAGCCCACACACGGTTCTTCTGGAAGTGGGTTGAAGAATCGACCGGGGCATTCAGAACAAGACATCTTGGACAAAGAAAGGTGATAGGCCCAATGATGTGCGCCAAACTATTGATGTCAGTTATCAAACATAAAATTTATTTGTGGACTAGGGCAGTGATAGGGTCCTCAAGCTTCATCAGATGACTGGTTCTGGTGCACATGAAGAACTCATGAGAGGCGAAAGTTGAGTTCTCCGGTTGCTTCACCGATGATCTGGTCAGTGTTTGAGCTTAAGTGGATAAATAGAAAGTTAGTGGTGAAGAAAAGTTTAGAGTTGCATGGGCACAGAAGAAGCTATCTTAAGAAACATAGCTTCTTTTTATAGTAGGTCAAAAAGGCAGTTAAGTAACTTTGGCCGAGTCCAGCTAGTGGCTCAGTGAGCTATCATGGTGGAGGATGAACACAAGGTGATGTTACTATTGTGTTCGTTGCCGGATGATGAGTTTAGTACTTTTATTCTCACTATGATAAATGGGCGAACTACAGTTAGCTACAAGGAGGTGACCTCGGCATTGGTAAATTATGAGCTGAGGAAGAATGATAGTGAGCTCTCCGAGAAGGAATCGGGTGATGCATTAGCAGTTCATGGCCGTAGTCCAAACTGTCAAAGGTTCAATCGCTCAAAATCAAAGAATAGGGGTCGCCATAAAAGTGTTGGTAGAAATCAATGTGCCTTTTGCAAAGAAGAAGGACATGGAAGAATGAGTGCCCAAAGTTAAAGGATAGAGCCGGAAAGCAAAGGGGGAAAGCTGTACAAGCTTCAGAGGTGAATATTGCTAAGGTTGTTGGCGACACTTCAAATTCAGATTCTTCCGGTTATTCTTGTCCCAAACTACCGTCAGTTTGTTATGCCGACTCTATGGAGTGGATGCTTGATTCGGGAGCTATATTTTACATTTGCCCTAAGAGGGATTGGTTTACCAACTTTGAGGAGTTGGAGAGAGGGGACGTGGTGCTCGTGGGGAACGATCACGTTTGTCCTATCAGCGGGATTGGCTCAGTCAGAATCAGAATGCATGACGAGGTGACTAGGGAATTAAAAGAAGTGAGGTTCATGCCACAGTTGATAAAGAACATCATTTCTCTTGGGACTTTGGAGGCAGCTGGTTATAGAATGATCTTAGAGGATGCTACTTTGAAGGTCATGAAGGGGTCCATGGTGGTGATACGAGGAGTCAGGGAAAATAACATATACTAATTGAAGGGCAAGACAGTTACAGGGGGTCTGGCTGCTTCTATCACCACAGAGGAGGACACTACCACACTATGGCATATGAGGCTTGGACACACAGGTGATAAGTCCCTACAGTCATTGGTAAAATAGGGGCTATTGAAAGGTGTAAAGACCTACAAGATGGAGCTGTGTGAGCATTGCATACTTGGGAAGAAGACTAAAGTGAAGTTTAGCACCGCAATTCACATCCAAGGTATATTAGACTACATTCACACAGATGTTTGAGGTCCTACTAAGCACACATCGCTTGGTGGGGCAAATTATTTTGTCACTTTCATTGATGACTATTCCAGAAGGAATTTGGTATATACCATGAAGCATAAACATAAGGTCCTGGATATATTTGTGGAGTGGAAGAAGAAAGTGGAGCTGCAGACAGGTAGAAAGGTGAAGACTCTTCGTTCAGACAATGGTGGAGAGTAAAAGAGTGATCTATTTTTGCAGTTTTGTCGGGATCATGGCATTAGAAGACACTTCACAGTTAGAGAGACACCGCAACAGAATGGGGTGGCAGAGAGGCTGAACTGTACCTTGCTAGAGAAGGTGCGATGAATGATGACGCAGAGTGGATTAGCTAGATCCTTTTGGGCCGAGGCGTTAGTTTATGCGAGCCATCTCATTAACAGGTTGCCGTGCACTGTGATAGAGGGGAAGACTCCTATGGAGCGTTGGTCTGGTTCTGTGGCTAGTGATTATAAAACTCTTCGGATATTTGGGTGTCTAGCTTATTTCCATGTTAGTGATAGGAAGTTGAATCTGAGAGCGAGGAAGGCTATCTTTATGGGATTTAGAGAAGGTATCAAAGGCTTTAAATTATGGGATCCACAAGACAAGAAGATGGTCATTAGCAGAGATGTCACATTTGATGAGGCGTACATGATGAAGCCTCGAGTTTCTCAGCAGGTAGAGAAAGATCAAACAGGAGGGATATCACAGCAGGTGGAGGATGATGTGACTCCACCCACTCCAGTCAGCATTGTGTCCATTGAGACTCCTACAGAGGTGACACTAGAAGGAGTTAAGATGACAGTCGGGCATTTGGAGGATACAGTGGATGGTGAGGCTCAGGAGCAGGGTCATGCTCAGGGGTCCATTGCAGAAGATAGACCGAGGAGAGATATTCGTCGGCCAACTAGATATGATGATGTTATGATGGCATATGTTTTATCTGTGGAGGTCGTTGATGATTTGATTCCTGCCACATTCAGGGAGGCAGAGTCTAGCCCTGATTTTATTAGGTGGAGGAATGCTATGGAGGAGGAGATGCAATCTCTTCAGAAGAACGACACTTGGGAACTTGCAAAGCTACCTAAGGGTAAGAAAGCTATTGGTTGTAAGTGGGTGTATGCTAAGAAGGAGGGATCTTCTATTGGGGACATTCGGTTCAAGGCCAGATTGGTTGCCATCTTCTATTGGGGACATTCGGTTCAAGGCCAGATTGGTTGCCAAGGGATATGCACAGCTTGAGGGCATTAATTACAACGAGGTATTTTCACTCGTTGTGAAGCATTCGTCTATTCGTATTCTATTAGCATTGGTGGCACAGCTGGACTTAGATTTGATCCAAATAGACGTGAAGACGGCCTTTCTACATGGAGACTTAGACGAGGAGATCTACATGACATAACCTTTGGGGTTTAAAGCTGTAGGAAGGGAAAATTTGGTGTGCAAATTGAAGAAATCTCTTTATGGACTGAAGCAATTACCGCGACAGTGGTATAAGAGATTTGATAGCTTTATGATTGGCCAAGGGTACACGAGGAGCCCGTATGACCCCGTGTGTTTATATGCACAAGCTACAGGATGGTGTGCACATTTATTTGTTATTGTATGTTGATGATATGCTCATAGCTTCCAGGAACACTTTAGCTATTGGAAAATTGAAAAAGGAGTTGTCATCTGAATTTGAGATGAAGGACCTAGGAGAGGCTAAGAAGATACTGTGTATGGAGATTGAGAGAGACAGGGTGAAGGGGAGATTGAAGCTTACACAGAGGAGTTACTTGCAGAAGATGATAAAGAAATTCAGTTTTGAGGCCAATACCAAGGTGGTGAGTACTCCATTAGCTCCTCACTTTAAGCTTTCAGCATTGATATCACCAGTTTCAGTGGAGGATCGGGACTACATGTCCAAAGTTCTATATGCTAGTGTAGTGGGTAGCTTGATGTATGCTATAGTGTGTACGAGGCCAGATTTGTCACAGGCCGTGAGCATGGTATCTAGATACATGCACAACCCCGGGAAGGGGCATTGGGAGTCCGTGAAGTGGATTCTACGGTATATTAAGGCTACCATGGATTTTGGGTTGATATTTGTGAAGAATGATAAGACAGGGCAGGATTGTATTGGCTACGTGGATTCAGACTATGCCGGAGATCTTGACAAGCGTCGGTCCACTACAGGTTATGTTTTTACATTGGCTAGTGCACCAGTGTGTTGGAGATGCACTCTTCAAGCTACAGTGGCGCTTTCTACTACGGAGGCGGAATATATGGCGGTGACAGAAGCAGTGAAGGAGGCTTTGTGGCTACATGGCTTGTTGGATGATTTGAGGATTGCACAGGAGACCATTCAGGTATATTGTTATAATATGTCAGCTATCTATTTGGCAAAGAACCAAGTCTACCATACACTCACGAAGCACATTGATGTCAGATTTTATTTTGTACGTGACGTTTTGGATAATGGCGATGTCACGTTAGAGAAGGTCCACACTAAGGACAACCCTGCTGATATGTTGACCAAAGTTGTACCAGGTGTGAAGTTTGGTCATTGTTTGAATTTATTGAACATTCTTCGTTATTGAGGCCGTTGGCGGCCATTTGGATGAACTACGTTCGGCTTGATTCCTTGGGCAAGAGGATACGTAGGCAGTCTTACAGATGCAGCCGGTTGTATGAGTTTGAGATTGATTGGGGGTGTTTTGGTGTCGGCTCAGTTTTGGCAAAACGTTCACCGAGGTGAAGATTTGTAGAATTGGTTTTCAGGCTCAGGTTTTAGGCAGACTAGGTGGCGGTCGACCGTGACGGTCGACTGCGTTCGTGCACGAGGTTTACTGGGCGTCAGGATTAGTGGCGGTCGACCGCGGTGGTCGACCGCAGAAGTTTCTGTTTTCACCGCGGTCGACCGCAGAAGTCTCTGGAGTTTGGGGGCCTGTTCTGGAGTTGAGGCGGTCGACCGCCGAAGCGGTTTGGGCCTGGGTTCTGTTTCAAGACCTGTTTCGTTTGGGAGTTGTATAAATACCCTTAACTCGGTTTTAGGGTTTAAGGGAGAAGATTTTGAGCAGCCAAACAAGGAGATTTGGGGCTTCTATTGTTGGAGCCATTTGGAGAGATTAAGTGGGCTTATTTGTGGGTTTTGGTAAGATTTGTAATCCTAATTTGTATTCCCCTTGATTTCTATTAGTAAAACTCCCCCCTCCTGATGCCCCCCCCCCCCCCCTCCTTGCCCCGTGCACGTAGGCACATTGCCGAACCACGTATATCTTGTGTTCTTGCTGTGATTGGTTGGCTTGTGTTCATTTATGGTCTACTATTGTTCTTGTGTGTGCTTTTGTATTGTCGATTTGGGCTTCCGCGGCGCACAACATGGCCTTCACTCGGCATTTGTTTTGATTCCTCGAAGCACATCGGTTTCGTTTTGACTTCCGCCGCGCACAACATGTATGTGGTATGTGGTATGTAACTTATATCCGATGTTCTTCAAATGAAGGAATATATACGCATTGGCCTTTCAGTAATGCACTAAGTAAGCTCCATAAAACTGGTCAAACCTATTGAGACATCATTATGCATACTTTGATTTCTGGGTAAATCTTATATGGCTTGCGTTGAGAGAACTTGACTTGTACAGAACTTATTGGTTATCGCTGCTCTTTGGAATCACGCAATTCACGTTGAAAAATAAACTCAAAAGGGTAAATTACACTAAACCGCAAAGAATTTTCAGCATTTTGGAGTAAAACCCCCTATAACTTCTAGAATCGCACAAAACCCCCTGCATCAATTGGAATTGCAAAAAATCAGCAATAAGTTTTCGCATTTTGGCAGATAACTCCCAGGACCGCTTTGGCCCACATTTATGATCTAAATAGTGAAAGTGAAAAGAGATGTGAAAGAAACCTCCGGAATTTAGTAAAACACTCTTTATGCGTACAACATTTCGTATGACGAATATAGAAGTCAGGAAGAGATAAGAAAACAATAGTTTTAGTGGTTCTCCTTTTCCTATGGGAAAAGATCTTAGAAAATGTCAGCAATCATTTTTTTTTGCAAGTACTCGTGTTTGTCTCATAGAAAAGGATAACAAGATAAACGCTATCGAGGATAGCTCTATCAAACAGGGGGGAAAAACTCGGATCGATGGAGGACAAGGCCAGCATCAGAAACAAGCGCTGGTCTCTTCAAGGAACCACAGCTCTAGTCACTGGAGGAAGCAGAGGGATAGGGTACGTTTTGCTATGCTTCTCAAACTTTGTACCTGTTTTCAATCTGCATACCTATCGTCTAGCTTGGGCCGGGTGGAGAACTCTTTTAGTAGACATCAACATAAGCAGTGGCTGATCCAGTATCTTTTATTTTTATAGGTCGGTGTAACTAAGTTAGTTATACCTAGGTACCGTTTGGTAAAGGGTTAAGTGAGGGGTTAAGGAGACTTAACCCCTTCTTAACCTGTCAAACACAACAAATCTATATAAGGGTTAAAATGAGTTAACCCTCCATAATTTGCCAAACATAAAAAATATAGAAGGGTTAAGTTAGCCCCTCTAGAGGGGTTAAAATGAGTTAACCCCTCAAAATGAGGGGTTTACTAATACTCCTATTTAGATGGAATAAGAGTTAACCCTTCTAATTATAAAGAAAATAGTCAAAATCATTGTTATTCCCAAACACTAAAACTGATCATAAGGGCTAAAATAAAACTTATTTAACGGGTTAATAATTTAGTCCTTCGGATTATCAAATGGGCTAAGTACATTAATCCTTCTCTTTAACCCCTCTTTATTAACCCTTTGCCAAACGGGGCCTAGGTGTATTGTTACCCTACCCTATATATCTATGTGTGTATTGTTTCTCTGATTTTCATTCATTCTTTCGTCGATTTGCGGTTATGTTTTCCAGTATCAGAAAAGGATGAAACTGATAGTTTTAAAAGAAATCTTTTGTTAGAGAGTTTTAAAAGAAATCTCAAAAGGTTTCTCATGAGGAAGAAGAAAAATTCTGGGAGAGGTCAACCTTGTATTGCTTGGCAAACTGACAGTGGAAATTCGCAAATGCTACTCTGCTGAGGATGTAGCCCTAAATTGGGGTGAACCGCATAAAAGTTCTCATGTATTATGTTTGATTTCTTGTTTTCTTTTTTGTCGATCTTCACTATTTGGTTATTATATATTGCATTTGATGTGATTTGGCCGATAGTACAACGTTTCGATCCTGAGAACAACCACCCTTACATCTTGCTAATCTATCTAAAGAAGAAACTCTCTTCAATTTGTTTTGTCGACATAAATATACTTACATGATTTGATTACAGACATGCCATAGTTGAAGAGTTAGCCATGCTTGGGGCTACAGTGTATACATGTTCTCGAAATGAAGCAGAACTTAACAAATGCCTACAAGAGTGGGACATATCAAAGCTTAGAGTTGTAGGGTCTGTTTGTGATGTATCTTCTCGATCTGAACGTGAGAAACTGATGGAGAAAGTCTCCATGGAATTCCACGGGAAACTCAACATACTTGTAAGTATTTATGAAAGTTTTATCTGCTAAGTTCTGTTGCATGGCCTCAAGAAAGGAGCATATTTTTTTCCTCTCTCCAGATTAATAATGCGGCAATACTAATTTACAAGAAAGCTGTTGATTCTACTGCCGAAGAATATATGTCGATCATGGCTACAAACTTCGAATCGGCTTTTCATCTGTGTCAACTTGCCTACCCTCTTCTTAAGTCATCAGGTGCTGGCAGTATTGTAAATATCTCCTCGGTTTATGGGCAAATAGCTGCGGATGATGTGACGCTTTATTCAGCAACCAAAGGTATAAGTGAGAAATAAGAGCCACAGTCCAGATGAAGTTTTGTTGAGTGTCATATGAAAAGAAACTTTAATTGATGATTTTGTTTTCCTTTAGGAGCAATGAATCAACTCACAAGAAATTTGGCTTGCGAATGGGCAAAAGACAACATTCGAACGAATTGCATTGCACCTGGAGCAACTAGAACAATCATGGCACAGCCTGTAAGTACTCCGTTTAGTTTCTTAATGTGAAAGTGTAATTTCCTCTCTGATTCCAATTCCTGTTTTCGACTTTCTAGTTAGTATATTCACTCATCTGGTGGTTCTTATTCTAAATCAGTAGAAACAAGTGAACATAACAGAGAAAACAAGAACATTATAGATAATAATTTTGTAAAGATTTATTATCTTTTTATCGGGATAAGGAGTTTATTTATCCAACAAAAATAAGCAAACACTCTCACACTAAATGTAAGCACTTGAGTCTTCATCGAAATCATCCTATATTTCCTAGACTAGTCAGAATACACGCCATAATTTTCTTCTCCTCATTTAGTTTTGATATTGTTTCACCACTCACCGACCACTTACTGTTTCACCACTTATTGTTTTCACCACTCCAAGATGTGCATCATATCGCATTGATATTCGCATCTTACTAAATCTCTGTGTCCCTGTGGTTGCTTTCTCTCTCCTTCATTATTTCTTTAATCGATGTGTATGTAGTTTTTTTTTTTTTTTTTTTTTTTTTTTGCGGTGCTAACATAAACCTATCTCATGCATTAAAGTTTAACTTGATCATCCAGACACTTAATTTGCCTCATGTCTAGCTTTTGCAAGCTCTTTCGATAGCACCCTAGATTCTCAATAGCAATGCTAGCATGTTTCTCTTAACCGTAAGATGTAATTGCCGCCTGAATTATTGAAGTTTATGCACGAAAGATATTGATGTTTTTCTTTAAGACTTTGTATTCATTTCTTAAAGGTGATGGATGGTAACAAACTTAATGCAAAATTAGCGGCACGCATTCCAGCAGGGCGTATTGGTGAACCAGAGGAAATTGCATCTGCAGTGGCGTTCCTTTGTATGCCTGCTGCTTCTTATGTTACTGGTCAGTTGATTTGCGTCGATGGGGGATGGACAGTGCATGGCTAGCAAAATTATCCATCTGTCAAAAATAGAACATGCTATAAAATGTTGTTTTATTTATAAATAACTCTCTTGTTAAAAAGTAATCATTCTGTCAGATGCGCATGCAGTGTGAATTTTTATCTTTATGTCTAATGTGCTATCAAGGTGAGAATATATAAACATTAGCATTTGAACAATGTACTGCACTACTCTAGCATCATATTCAAATGCTAATCTTTATCTTCATATTTGTTTTATGTTGATGATATTCTAATTGCAACATGAGATATTCTCTAGATCAATAGTTGAAGGCACATATAAGAGGCGAATTTGAAATGAAAGATCTGGGAGCTAGTGGTTAAGAAAATTCCCGATATTGACTATAGATATTCCTGGGGATCAGAAAGCAGGAAAGTTATATTATCTAAATTGAGAAGGTCCTGGAGAGCTCTGGCATGCGAGATGCCAAATGCGTGAGTACTCCATTTCTTATTACTTTATACTTGCAATAGTTATTTCATCATAGGCAGATGAAGAGATCACATATAAGGAGCATGTTTCTAATTGTAGCGCAGCTGGTAGCGTCATGTATGCTATAGTATGTACCCATATTGATACTACTCATGTCGTTAGTGTACTTAGAAGGCTTGAATGACATTCCTCGCTAAAAGTGTCTTAATCATCCTTTTCACACAGAAAATTTCTCTAGGCCATACTTATTCACCTCAAAGTTTTGTTTTTGTTTCTTATTCGTCATAGCTTGAAGCCCGTAACTTCTCTAGAGAAAATCTTCTATAGACATGTATGATGAGAGAATCTCTGAGTAGATGATTTATTTACAGTTTAATAAGAAGTAAAAGAAATAATCTTCCATAGACATGTATGATGAGAGAATCTCTGAGTAGAGATTTTTATAACAGTTGAGATCAAATCCTATGTCCACTCTTCCTTTTCACAAATGGTCTTCTTTACTACGACCAGAATTCATCCAAATCACAATCCGATTTTGTAGGCTTCACAAACCTCACCCTAAAATCTACCAAAAACCAATTGTTTAACCTAACTCTTCACTATAACTAGAAGAAACCTAACCCTAGCTAGCCAAACCCTCAATTAACCTGGCTTGAGTACGCCAACCATTAATTACCCTGGCTTGAGTACGCCATCAAATTCACAAGTTTGAATACAACCAATCAAAACAATTAAAGCATAAAAAGAATAATCTTACAACTCTTTATTAAATTGTTCTTCAAATCAGTGAAGATGAAGATCCGTGAAGAAGCAGTGTAGCTGTGTAAGCATATGGCACTCCTTCTCTCTTAATCAAACTCTGATAAAAAGTGTTGGGGATTCGAAACAACTAAATCGAACCATTGCCCCTCCGGACCTTATACTAAAAGTAGGAAAGTAGGAAAATTCACATCAAATAAAGATCAAAAACTTACAAAAGTAATAAAGGTGACGAACACACAGATTTAACGAGGTTCGGTAACGTGCCTACGTCCTCGGGAGCCACACCACACAATTCTTTTGATTAATTGAAGAAGAAATACAAGCTCTCAAACTAGGGTTTTATCTCTCTAAGATTCCCTCTTTTTCTGCTATCAAAAACTCTTTTTTGTCATGTGTATACAAGCCCTAAAAACGTTTAGGTATATATAGAGTCCTGAAAGAAACAGAATCCAAAAAAATTTAGGAAACTGTTTGACTGCGTCGTGATCGACCGTGGCGGTTGACCGCACAGGTATCCTGGTCGACTGCGACGGTCGACCGAACCACTTTCCCGAGAGCAGAAAATATGATAATGTTGGCACGATCGATCGCCACGGTCGACCGAACTGATTATCGAGACCAAAAATCCCTACAGGGTTAGCGCGATTGACCGTCGCGGTCGACTGCCTTCAGCTCCAACTTCTTGTCAGCTTCTGTGTACGTTCGCAGTCGATCGCCACGGTCGACCGTCCAGGCCTCCTCCTGTTTTTCTCGATTTTCTCCCTCGTTTTGATTCTAGCTTCGGCTTTAACTTTGGGTCCACACTTTAGACTAACAATCTCCCACTTGGAGACTAAAGTTCCATTAGCGAGTTCACCCAAACTCTCCCCTTCTTCGCATGTATCTTCTTCTCCCCGAAAAAAAATCCTTTCTTCAATCAACAATATCCTGACGATCTCGCTGATCCTCATAGTGTGGCTCCGTCTTCGTCTTCTACTCGTGAAGGCCAACTAAAGTTACGCACAACTCCAGTTTCTCAATGGTGACTGCCTTCATCAATATGTCCGTCGGATTTTGACTCCCCAAAATATTCATTAAGTGTAACTTTTCGTCTTCAACTAGCGAGCATATAAAATGATATTTGACATTGATGTGCTTCGTTCTGGCATGATATACTGGATTCTTGGCAAGATATATAACGCTCTGACTATCACAATAAAGAACTCCTCTCCCTTGCTTCAGATCCAACTCTTCCAAGCACCCGATCACAATAAAGAACTCCTCTCCCTTGCTTCAGATCCAACTCTTCCAAGCACCCGTTCAACCAGATCATTTCCTTGCTTGCTTCCTCCTCTCCCTTGCTTCAGATCCAACTCTTCCAAGCACCCGTTCAACCAGATCATTTCCTTGCTTGCTTCGGTCATCACGACATACTCAGCCTCGGTTATAGATAAAGTCACAATCTTCTGTAGACGTGAGAACCAGCTCACTGCTATTAACACTAAGGTATAAACATACCCCGTGGTGCTTCGTCTCGTATCATGATCACCGACGAAGTCCGCATCCACGTATCCCTGCAGCACTAACTCCTTCCTCTTGAAACATAGTGGTTTGTTCGTTGTTCCCCTCAAGTACCGTAATATCCACTTCACGGCCACCCAATGTTGTTTCTCTGGATTGCTAGCAAACCTGATCATAACTCCTACTGCATAGGCGATATCCGGCCTCATACAAACCATCGTGTACATGAGACTCCTAATGGCCGAAGAATATGGCACCCTACTCATATGCTCTTTATCTACATCTGTCTTAGGTGATTGATCGTCAGATAGATTGAACTGACTTTCAAGGGGCATGCTAACAACTTTAGTATTCTGCATGTTGAACCTCTGAAGTACATTCTCAATGTATTCAGCTTTGCTCAATCTTAACGTCCCTTGAGCTCCATCCCTACTAATTCGCATCCCTAGAATCTGTATTGCTACACCCAGATCCTTCATTCTAAACTCCTTTGCTAGCTGCTTCTTCAAACTGTTTATATCTTTTAAACACGGTCCTGCTACCAACATGTCATCAACATATAATAACAAGATAATAAAGATGGACTCGAACCTTTTGAAATAATAGCAATGATCCGAATTACATCTTCTATAGCCATTGTTTTGTATGAAGTTATCAAACTTATTGTACCACTGTCTAGGAGCCTGTTTTAAACCATATAAGCTCTTCTTGAGCTTGCACACCATTGATGCGGCATAATTATGTACCAAAATATGTTGCAAGTGCACAACCGTGTCAAGTTATAGTATAAATATATCGATCCCACGAGGAAGGTGTTTTGGAGGAGAAAATATAAAATCGGTTCTTATGCTGTGTGCGTGACAAATAGGAGTGATGAGTGAATGTGATTGTGGAGAGATAATGAGAGTGAAAGTGATAGTGTGTAAATCAATGTTTTTGAGAGTGGATGTGAGTAAAAAAATAAATGTGATCAACAAGGCAAGAAGGAAGAATGAATAAAATCGAGAAACAAATAAAAAATCAAGAATGTAAAGATAGCTGATTCAATTAAAGATATGTGTAATCTAAAATTGAATCCACTTCTTAGAAAAAGGTGATTTCCTAGAGGGTTCTAGCCTAAAGGCGAATCAAAGAAAGTAAAAATAAACAAAGAGAAAAACTAAACCCAAGAGGGTTCTAACCTCAAGGTGAATAGTACAAGAAATTAAAATCTAACTATAAAATAATTGTAAAATCTAAACTATAAAATAAATTATAAGAATTAAATGTAAGAAAATAAATCTACTCTATAAACATGAAATAAATCTAATCTATGAGCATGAAATAAATCTAAGGCAAGAGGGTTCTAGCCTCTTGGCTATTTAAACAAGAAAATAAAATCTAATTACAATCATGAAATAAATCTAAACTAATAAGCAATAAAAAAGGAATAAGAAAAACAAACCTTCAAATTAATCTCCATCTTCATCTTCATCTTCATCATCCAACAAAGAGAAGAAGAGAAAAATTTAAAGTGGTGAAAAAATTATTTTATTAGTTGTAATAAAAAGTTACAAATTTGGTAGGCCTTCTCAATTAAGAGTAGCTCTCCTCTCCAAAAGGAGTTACAAAAATTTTCACACTTCTAACCTCTCACTCTCTATCCCTATTTATAGTAAACATCAGTGAATGTGAGCCATTGGATCAAAATCTTATCCAAAATAATTGATTTTCAGCCATTGAAGCGTAACAGACTCCGTTGGTATCGATGCTAGCATCGATACAGGCATCGATGCCTCCATCGATGCTGGCATCGATGTCAGCCTGCTTCCTTTTTCAGCCCGTAACTTTTCTTCTCTTTGGCTTTTGGGCTTGGGCTTTTGGTATTTTTTTCTTCATTTGGGCTTCTGTTGATTTTTTCTTCTTTTTGGTTTTGGCCTTTTGGATAATTTGGCAATTGATTTTTTAATGGGCTTCTTTGCTTTATTTCTTCATTAAATCAAGGGCTTTTTGTTAAGAGATTGGAGTTTGAGATTTATTCTTCATTAACCTGCAATTAAAGATAAAAACTATTATTAGTGGTATATTTATTCATATTAAATAGATAATGAGGGTATAAAATTATAATAAAATATGATTATCAAATACCCCACACCTAAACTTTTGCTAGTCCTCTAGCAAAGAAAATAAAATGAAAGAAAACCTAACTCACTTTCGCAGGAATCGCGGTTGTATTTAGCGCATACAACAAGCCTTTAAACCCCTAGGTTACCCTAGTGGATGAGTTGTAGTCTCGTGAGGGTTTGCAGTGAATATACCCACAAAATTCGTCAACCTGCCAAATTAAAGCAGTTAGTAAATAACTAAATTTACTTGATAATTAAAGCAAGTTATTACTCAAGAAAACATTTTTATATATAACTCTAAGGTATATTTCCTAGAAAATCTTCTCATTATAGCAATACAAAACCAAGTAAAACTTAGAAGTTTAATTTAAAAGTTTTGAAAAGAACATGCTAACTCTTTGTTTAAAATAGTATTTAAGTTGCTTGATCTAAAATATTTTTCAAGACCATATATACAAATATAACTATATATAAAACATTTATTAGTATTTTTATTTTTATTTTTATTTTTTATATTATTATTATTTTTAACTCTTTCTCCCTTGGTGATTTTTTCTACTTTAACGGGTTTTTTAAGTGACCATTTAACGAGTTTTGGGCCAATGGATCCCAACCCAATTGGGCTTAGGTCATTAAGTATAAAAATACTCCTTGGGCTTAATTACTCGGTCAACTTAGGCTTTATAAGATAGAATCACCTTGAATTTAAGAGTTTTTTTTGTGCCTATTTTTCGCACTCTTCTTTTGTAATTTTTTTTATGTATATATATTTTGAAAAATATGTAAGTCAAGCCACTTTGAAAAATTATTTTTAACTCTAAGCTAAGCATGAATTCCATTATTTTAAATAAAGATCTAAGTTAAGGCTTAAGTAAAGTATACTACTTTGAAAATTATTTCTTAAGAACTTTATTTAGAGTTATCATAAAAGGTAAACTTGAAAAAATAACAGATTAGAAAATTTAAAATTCATCAAATAAATCAATTATTATATAACTCTATCAACTTGGCAAGTGACGATATTTTTATAATTTTTTTTAAGGAAAAGGAAAAAAAATGACAAAAATGCAACTAAAAATGTAAAATAAAGAGAAAAAATAACTAATTCCCACCCCCCACATTTAAATTTTGCATTGTCCTCAATGCAATCTCTATGATGCACAAAGTTAAGCAGATAAGAAGTGAAATACTTACATTTGGTCGGCTGATAAAAGTCTGCAATTACCTTTGGTCTGAGAAGGATGGAATCAAAAATTTATTCTTCTTTCTTTTTTTTCTTTTTTTTTCTTTTTTTTCTTTTTTTTCCTTCTTTTTTTTTCTTTTTTTTCAACTGAATAAGAAACTCTCGAATGAGAGAAGAATAATTTTTTTTTATTATTCTGAAATAAACAAAACAAATAATGTAGAATGAAGTGTTTAACATGAAGAGCTCGTATTCTACATTGAATCCTACCTTATTGTTAAAAATTCTTCCCCGGATTTTAAATAAATTCAGAATGATATAATTAATAATGTGAAATTCTAAGCATTTCGGGGTGTTCAATAATTTTTGCAACAAAGTAAGGTAGGTCTTATTGGTGTTATGCATTTTGTATTTCTTAATGAACTTAGACTCTTGTACTGTGAAGTTTTGTTTTCTAACAACCAATTCTTCTGTGAAGTTCTGAAAATTTGGTTGTTGATTATTCTCCAAGAATCTAAGTTCATCAAGAAAGAGTTCTTCAAAATTTAATTCAAAGCAGCAAATGTTTAACACAGTTTTATTATTCTCAAGGACCTGATCTGCTTCTTCTAAAAACTCTAACTCTTCATCAAAAATTTCCTCAAAACTTAAATCACACTCTTCTTCTTCTTCTTCTTCTTCTGATCTTTCCTGAATGTAGTTTATTTCTAGAGGCTGATTATTTGGTTGGTCCTCTGGATTAAAAATGTTGAGATCAGCAGTCAAATTCCCAAAGGACAGCTTCATTTGACCAGTTCTACAGTTGATGAGAGCATTAGAAGTGGCTAAGAAATGTCGTCCTAAGATGACAGGTGTCTGTCCTTTGGGATTGAATACAGGCTGTGTTTCCAAGACTACAAAATCTACTTGAAAAATAAAATCTCCAACCTTAATTAGAACATCCTCTAACTCACCCATAGGGACCTTAACAGATCTATCAGCCAACTGTAAGGTGCATTTGGTTGGGTTCAGTACACCTAGACCCATTTGCTGGTAGACTGAATATGGAAGCAAATTGACACTGGCCCCTAAGTCTAAAAGCGCCTTATCAATGTGAGTATTACCAATGATACATGAAATGATGGGGGAACCTGGATCTTTACGTTTCAAAGGTATGGGATTTGACAGCATTTCACTGATATTGGCGGCTAAAAAGACTTTCTTTGGAACATTTATTCTCCTCTTCTTAGTACATAATTCTTTTAAAAATTTAGCATAAGATGAAATTTGTTCAATTACATCTAAGAGAGGAATATTGACCTTAACCTGCTTGAATGTTTCTAGGATCTTCTCCTCTTGCGGGGAGTGTTTCCTAAGCCTGAGTCTATCTGGAAAAGGAGCAACTGGTCTAAACCTGTCAAAAGCAGGCTCAGGTTCCGGTTCAGGTTCTTGGTCATCTGAGGAGGGTGATTGTTGAATAAATTCATCAGAAAGAGAAGGAGAAGGAATTTGTACTGGATTAAAAGTTTGATTTGGGGGAGTTCTCACTTGATTATCGACCTGTCTACCTGATCGAAGTGAATGGATTGCATTCACTTGAGCTTCATAGGATGAACTACATCCTGTGTCCTTAGGGTTGACCACGGGTTGACTCGAAAATTTTCCTTTTTCTTTTTCACTCACGGCACTAGCTAGTTGACCAAGTTGGGATTCTAATCTAGCTATAGCTTGAGTGTTGGAATTGAGCATTTGTCCGGTTGATTGCATAAAGGAATTCAGAGTGCTAGATGTTTGAGTCAACATATTCGTGGTTTGAGTGGAGGCCTTAATTATGGTTTCCAAACCCCTTTCCAAGACATTGAGACGTTTATCCTGATCTGGATTGTGAGGAGTCTGAATTACATCTTGATGAAAAGGAGACTGATTTTGATACGGCAGATTGGGTTGTTGAAATTATGGATTGAAAGGAACTGTGTTTCCCCTAGGAAATTGTTGGGTTGAAGCGGGAGTGAAGTTTTGAGTTCCGGGAGAATTTCCTTGATTCCATGCAAAGTTGGGATGATTTCTCCAACCTGGATTGTAGGTTGGAGAAAATGATCCTTTGGCAGAAACGTGATTGATTTGAGCTGGAGCTCATTTCTTAACTTCTAAAGCTTCTAACCTCTGCAGAATCGTCGCCATCTTTTCTTCAGAAGTAATGTTTGACACCAAGGAAGGACCACTAGACTTAGAATTGAGGACTGATGAAACCCTGTCATCACAGTGTTCCCACTGCATTGTTTTCTCGGATAAACTCTCTAGAAATTCCCAAGCTTCATCTGCGTTTTTCCTCATAAAAACTCCCTGACACATCGATTCCAAAGATGTTTTTGAAGAATAGTCCAATCCTTCATATATGACTTAGCACAATCGCCATTTTTCTAAACCATGATGAGGACATTGGATTAAAAGATCTTTGAATCGGTTGAAATATTTCCAGAATGGCTCTCCCGGGATAATTTTAAAGTTTTGAATGTTGTTCCTTAGCTTTACCGTTTTGTGAATAGGGAAAAATTTCTTAAAAAAATGATGATAAATTCATCCCAAGTTGAGATGGAATTTGTCGGTAAGCTGTACAGCCATTTTTTAGCTTTATCCTTAAGAGCAAATGGAATAAATCTAAGCTTAATCGCATCTTCAGTTAATTCTCTCATTTTAATCATAATACACACTTCCTCAAATTCCGAAATAAAAAATATATGCATCTTCTGTTTCATTACCAAGGAATTTGGGAAGCATGTTTATGTATTGCGGTCTAAGCTCAAAAATTATTCCATTATGCAAGATGGAATTGCATTTCTGGTGGGGTAACACATATCTTGAAGAACGGGTTGATTTGCCATTTCTGGGATTGGTTCAATACGAATTAAACGATGAGAATTATCCCAAACCCAAGTTTGCATACACCAAAACAACTTCTTTTTATAATTTTTTTTTTCTAAAGAAAGAAAGAAAATTAGTTTTTTGAGAAGAAAAAGAAAAATCCTAACTAAAACAAATCAAAGCAATCACTTTTCAATCAATACGTAACCCCTAAACCTTGCCTTAGACACCAACTAATCTGAGAAAACTTAAACCGGTTCACTTAAAGATTTCTTGTTCCTTATTGAGCTCGTGTCCTTAGGGGCCAATGTCTAATGAGTTTTAGAAGGCTTGGGTTTGTGAAGTGAGGAATTAGTGATTTGTGGGCTAAGAAAAGGGTGATGAAATCCCTTACCTTATCTTGATTAGGGGGTTTTACCCTTAAGAATGTTTTAAGTGTGTGCCAAATCAAGTGCTACAATCATTTTGGTGAATTCCTATACTATATGAAATGCAACCCTAGAAATTAAAAGCGACTAAAAAGGATGATAAAAAAATCTTTATATTTTTTTATTAGGGTTAACAATCAAACAACTATGAGAAGGGGGAACATTGTTTGAGTTTATTATCTTGTTAGTTAATGTTCAAGTGAAAGATGGATTTTATTATGGTCAACAAAATAAATTTTTTTTTAATCCTAATTGTCTCTAATTGTGAAACTAACTAAAAAGGGTGGAATTGAAAACGCTAGAAAGAAGACTTACATGAAAGCAATTCTCCAAGTTCTTCTTGATCTTCAATCCAATACTTTCAAGCTCCAAGCAGTTCCTTCACAAGAAACACATAAGTTAAAGAACCAAAATAATTAAAACCTACTTAAGCACCTTCCCCGGCAACGACACCAAAAACTTAATGCGAAATAATTATGTACCAAAATATGTTGCAAGTGCACAACCGTGTAAAGTTATAGTATAAAGATATTGATCCCACGAGGAAGGTGTTTTGGAGGAGAAAATATAAAATCGGTTCTTATGTTGTGTGCGTGACAAATAGGAGTGATGAGTGAATGTGATTGTGGAGAGATAATGAGAGTGAAAGTGATAGTGTGTAAATCAATGTTTTTGAGAGTGGATGTGAGTAAAAAAATAAATGTGAATCAACAAGGCAAGAAGGAAGAATGAATAAAATCGAGAAACAAAAAAAAAATCAAGAATGTAAAGATAGCGGATTCAATTAAAGATATGAGTAATCTAGAATTAAATACACTTCTTAGAAAAAGGTGATTCCCTAGAGGGTTCTAGCCTAAAGGCGAATCAAACAAAATAAAAATAAACAAAAAGAAAAACTAAACCCAAGAGGGTTCTAGCCTCAAGGTGAATAGTGCAAGAAATTAAAATCTAACTACAAAATAAATTACAAAATCTAAACTACAAAATAAAATTGCAAGAATTAAATGCAAGAAATTAAATCTATTCTATAAGCTATGAGCATGAAATAAATCTAAGGCAAGAGGGTTCTAGCCTCTTGGCTATTTAAACAAGAAAATAAAATCTAATTACAATCATGAAATAAATCTAAACTAATAAGCAATAAAAGAGGAATAAGAAAAACAAACCTTCAAATTAATCTCCATCTTCATCTTCATCTTCATCATCCAACAAAGAGAAGAAGAGAAAAATTAAAAGTGGTGAAAAAATTATTTTATTAGTTGTAATAAAAAGTTACAAATTTGGAAGGCCTTCTCAATTAAGAGTAGCCCTCCTCTCCAAAAGGAGTTAGAAGGCCTTCTCAATTAAGAGTAGCCCTCCTCTCCAAAAGGAGTTACAAAAATTTTCACACTTCTAACCTCTCACTCTCTATCCCTATTTATAGTAAACATCAGTGAATGTGAGCCATTGGATCAAAATCTTATCCAAAACAATTGATTTTCAGCCATTGAAGGGTAACAGACTCCGTTGGTATCGATGCCAGCATCGATACAGGCATCGATGCCTCCATCGATGCTGGCATCGATGTTAGCCTGCTTCCTTTTTCAGCCCGTAACTTTTCTTCTCTTTGGCTTTTGGGCTTGGGCTTTTGGTTTTTTTTTTCTTCATTTGGGCTTCTGTTGATGTTTTCTTCTTTTTGGTTTTGGCCTTTTGGATAATTTGGCAATTGATTTTCCAATAGGCTTCTTTGCTTTATTTTAAATCAAGGGTTTTTTGTTGAGAGATTGGAGTTTGAGATTTATTCTTTATTAACTTGCAATTAAAGATAAAAATAATTATTAGTGATATATTTATTCATATTAAATAGATAATGAGGGTATAAAATTGTAATAAAATGTGATTATCAACCATCTCTTCCTTTCCTTCTTTAATGAAGCCAACAGGCTGCTTCGTGTATATTTTTTCATCGAAGTCACCATGAAGAAAGGGAGTCTTCATATCTATCTGCTCAAGAAAGAGGTCTTCTGCAGCTACCAAACTCAACACCACTCTGATGGTTGTGAGCTTCACAACAAGGAAAAATATCTCCGTGTAGTCCACTCCTTCTCGCAGTTGAATCCCCTTCACTATTAATCTGGCCTTGAATCTCTTGCTTCCATCACTCTCTTGCTTGACCCGGTAGACCCATTTGTTATGTAAGGCCTTCTTCTGTACAGGTAGTTGGGCTAACGCTCGTGTCTTATTAGTGAGTAGAGAATCCATCTCCTCCTACATCGCATGCTCTCACTGCTGAGACTCACTCACTTACATTACCTCCTCATAGCATTCTATTTCACCGCTATTTGTCAACAATAAGTAATCAATAGATGAAAGATATTTAGGATTTGGTTTGGGTACCCTGGATGACCTCCTAAGCTCCACGCCCTGAGTAGTTACTTCTGCACCTAGAGCCTCCTTTGTTCTATGGTCAGAACAAACATCATCACCCCTATTTAAAAGTTTCTCTAAATTCATATACTCAGATCCACCTGCATCCGTAGTGCTGCTCCCACTACTTTGGCTATCCTTGGCATTTTCTTTGTTCTTGTACATCACCTCCTCATTGAATATCACGTCCCTACTTCTGATGATCTTCCTATTCTTCTCATCCCAAAGATGATACCCGAACTCATCAATATCGTATCCAATGAATGTGCACTTCTGTGACTTATCCTCTAGCTTGTCTCTGACATGGTCACTGATAGAACATAAGCCACACAACCAAATACCCGCAAGTATGAGAGATTTATCTTCTTTTTACTCCAAACCTCCTCTGGAATCCTAAAATCCAATAAAACAGATGGCCCGTGATTAATAAGGTAAGTTAATGTATGCATCGTATCTGCCCAAAATGTCTTAGGCAGACCTGCATGTAATCACACGCTCCTTGCACGCTCCGTCAAGGTTCTGTTCATCCTCTCTATAATGTTGTTCTGCTGCGGCGTCCTTGGAGTAGTCCTCTCTAAACGAATACCATTCGTAGCACAAAACCTCTTGAACTCCTCCAGCTTGTATTCTCCACCATTGTCCGATCTCAGACACTTCACCTTCAGATCTGTCTCGTTCTTCATCATGGACTTCCACTTCTTGAAGACTCCGAACACCTCTGACTTGTGCTTCATGAAGTAAAACCACATCATCCTCGAGTGATCGTCAATAAAGGTGACATATTATCTCGAACCACTAAAAGAAGACACACTAGCTGGACCCCATACATCTGTATGAATCAACTCTAGTTTATGAGCCTTAGGTGGCCTTCCACCCTTCTGGAAACTAACCCTCTTTTGCTTCCTAAAGATGCAATCTTCACAAACCCCAACTTCCACGAAGTCGATCCCAGTTAGCTTTCCCTGTAAATGTAAGATCTTCATCCCCTTCTCGCTCATGTGCCCTAGCCTGTTGTGCCACAGATCTGTACTCTCTTTGTCAGCTACAATTGCGAGGGTTTCACTCACATGTAAGGTGAGGTAGAGAGTTCCTAGTTTTTTGCCTCGAGCAATTATCATCGTACCGTTGGAGATTCTCCACGAATCCCCTATGAATATCGAAACATAACCTTCTATTCCAAGTTATCCCACCGAAACAAGATTCCTCTTTAGCTTCGGCACGTGTCTCATATTCTTCAAGGCCCACTTAGAGCCCTTTATCTGAATCTGCACTTTACCATTTTCAACAATAATACATGGCTCGTTATTCCCCAAATACACTTTTCCAAAGTCCTCTGTTACATAATTTTGAAAAAGCTTCCTGTTAGCAGTGGCGTGGAAAGAGGCTCCTGAGTCGATGACACAAGAATCCGAGTCGCTATCCATAGCAAGGATCAAGACATCCTGCATGATATGAGCCTCCTGCTCACCTGCATCCTTCTTTGGACTCTTGCAAACTGAAGACATATGGCCCTCTTGGCTGCAGTTCCAACATTTTCCTTTAATAGGCCTAACCTTCGAGTTTGACCTCTTCTTCACTGATTTTGACCGATTCCTATTATGGTTTCCTTTCTTCTGGCTTCTGCCTCTCTGCTCGAAACTTAGAGCTGAACCTGAACCTTCTATTTCAGATGATTTCCTTCTAACCTCCTCGAATAAAATCATGCTAACAACCTCACTTAGTTTCAACTCTTTTTCCTCGCCGAATTGCTGATTGCTGTCACACAACCTGCCCAACTATCCAGTAACTATGATAGAATCAATAGGACTTGCACTTCATCATCGAACATGATGTCTACGGAGATAAGCTGATCAATAATCATGTTGAACTTGTTGAGGTGCATCGTGAAGGACCGTTCTTCTGCCATCTTAAGGTTGAAAAGACTCTTGACGAGATGCACCTTGTTTGCTACCAACAGTTGCTCGTACATCTTCATGAGCGCTTCCATAAGCTCCACTATTGTTTTCTTCTTCAAGATATTGTAGGCTACTGATTTGGCGAGCGACAACCGGATTTGCCCTAGAGCCTTCCTATCCAGTATCTCCTAATCATCATCTGACTCATCTTTCTTTTGTCCCTTATCATTGCCCATCAACGGGCGATACAAGTCCTTTTGGTATAGATAGTCATCCATCTGCGACTTCCAGTAGGCGAAATCTGAGCCATCAAACTTCTCGATCTTAGATTTGATTTTCTCTGCCATGGTTTTCACACAAATTGCTGAATGATGCTCTGATACTAGTTGTTAGGGATTTAAAACAATCAAATCGAACCCTTGCCCTTCCGGACCTTATGTTGAAAGTAGGAAAGTAGAAAAATTCATCTCAAATAAAGATCAAAAACTTGCAGAAATAATAAAAGAGACGAACACACAGATTTAACGAGGTTCGGCAACATGCCTACATCCTCGGAAGCCACACCACACAATTCTTTTGATTAATTGAAGAAGAAATATAAGCTCTCAAACTAGGGTTTTATCTCTCTAAGATTCTCTCTTTTTATGCTGTCAAAAACTCTTTTTTTTTTCCATGTGTATACAAGCCCTAAAAACGTTTAGGTGTATATAGAGTCCTGAAAGAAACAGAATCCAAAACAGTTTAGGAAACTGTTTGACTGCATCACGGTCGACCATGACGGTCGACCGCGTAGGTATCGTGGTCGACCGCGACGGTCGACTGAACCACTTTCCCAAAAGCAAAAAACATTACAGTGTTGGCGTGGTCGACCGTCACGGTCGACCGAACTGATTCTCAAGATCAAAAATCCCTATAGGGTTGGCGCGATCGACCGTCGAGGTCGATTGCCTTCAGCTTCAGCCTCTTGTCAACTTCTGTGCACGTTCGCGGTTGACCGCCACGGTCGACTGTGCAGGCCTCCTCCTATTTTTCTCGATTTTCTCTCTCGTTTTGATTCCAGCTTCGGCTTCAACTTTGGGTCTACACTTTAGACTAACAAAAAGCATACCGAAAAGACTTAAAATGAGACTCAGGGGATTAGATCAACTCTCTCTCTCTCTCTCTCTCTCTCTCTCTCTCTCTCTCAAATTCCAGAAAAAATCTCTCTTTTTCATGCAATGCCTCTTTCTTCTTGTTATCTTACTTCATATATGATCTCTAACTCTTCTTATATAGACCTTGACAGAATAGGAAAGAGATACTCTAAACAGAATTCTAACAAGGGATCAGATCAATCAACTAATAGTTGAGGTTAAACCCAAAAATATGCCAAAATAAGTCATAACCATCGATGTTGGGTCACAATCATCAGTGGTCCATTGCTGATTGTCGATGGTTAACTCTAGTCTATCTATTGTGCAAATTCTGGTTTCTGAATTTTTTTTATTGTTGTCTATAGTCCATCAATGGTCCTTGTAATCATCCATGGTCGACTATAGACAATTGATTGTCCTACTTCTGGTTTTTATTTTCTTTCATTATTTCCTATAGTCCATTGATAACTTGTTTAATCATCGATGGTGCCTCTTGACCATCAATAGTTCAAAGGCTGAGATAAATATTCGTGTTTGATCATCTCATAAAATTATCAGTAGCAAATGAGAGCGTTATTAATCAAACAAGAGATATTGCATGAATAATATTTTGCACGATCAACGTTCTAACAAAGACGTCTTGTGATTACATTAATTTCTAAACTACTTTGAGAAATGTAAGAAAACTAGTGATATGATATAAGTTATAAGGAAGTTACATGACGAGTTCTCCCTCAAATATTTATCTTCGATCCATGCATAGGAAGTCGTCCTCAGGAAGTTACTGTATTTCTTGACATTGTGATAATCCTTTACCCTCTGACATTTTACCTTAAAAGTACATTGTTAGAATGTTTAACATTAAACTTTAAATATAACTCATATTCTTATAACCCTCTCACTCGACGATGAAAGCAATTTAACTATATAGAGGAACCCAATTATCAAGCTCATAAATCCTCTTCCATTCAACGATTATTTCTTCAAAGTATATATGCTTGAGTTATTCCTCCACCATTGAAGTATACAAAGTATGATGTATACATTACTATATTCCTAATCCATCCGGGCTGGACAGAGCCAATAATTACACGCTAGTTCTTTCTACTTTTAATGTAGTAAATGATCAATTTCGGATAGAAACCTTAATTTCATATCCAAAATTGAGTCACCTATCTTATATTATATATCCAAAGAAGTAGTAATAATTATTGGCAGGGGTCTACGGATAATGTTAACTATTTTTTATTCACCTAGATTGGATATATAACACATTATTATGTTATATATCACGCTACTATTTAAAAATATATAATTGTTTGATTAAATCACTAATAGCTAGGGTCATTGGTCGAGGATAATTAGGGCTAGATTATTAGGGTTTGTGTTTGCCGTTAGGGTTTGTGAATCTTATATTTTGACTAATAAAAACTAAATTAATGTGTACTAATATTATGTTTAAGTATTGCAAAGTTCAATTGAGCGCATGGATGACAAACGAATGCTCATAAGCCTTATTATGCAACATCAACAAATGGAGCAAATCAACAATCCAATCAGATTAGCACAGCAAGCTAGCAACCAAGCAAACAAAGGTGGAATCTAAGTTCAAGACGAAGAGGACTTGCATGATGCTTTGGAATCTCGGCTGGAATAGAAGGAATGAAATCTCTATGTATCACGAGTCTTAGGTATAAATTGTGAAGTTTGCTATTTTTCAAGTAAGACAATATTAATAGAATAAATCTATTATGCTCTATCCAATTTCATTGAACCTTCCCATATAACTTTCCTAGATCTTCCCACAAGTCCTTCAGAGATGGGTCTTTCCCAAGATTGTTCCATCTAGCCATTACAACGGCAACAATGTCAATATATTTGATTTTTCATTCAACTTGCATTTACAAGTTATCTTAATAAAAATTTTACATTTTGTTATCACTTTCTGCATATCCTTTAAACCCTTGATTGGATTGTTGATTTTTGCAACTTAATCCAGTATATCTTGTTACGGAATCCGAAGCAATCAATCGGATCCTTGCCCTTCCGGACCTTGTGTTGAAAGTAGGAAAGTAGGAAAATAACACAAATAAAGATCTAACCTTGCAAAAATAGTAAAAGAGACGAACACACAGATTTAACGAGGTTCGGCAACGTGCCTTCGTCCTCAGGAGCCACACCACACAATTCTTTTATTAATTGAAGAAGAAATACAAGCTCTCAAACTAGGATTTAATCTCTCTGAGATTCTATCTTTTTTCAATCAAAAAGCTCTCTTTTTTCGTGTCTTACAAACCCTAAAAATGTTTGGGGTATATATAGAGTCCTGGTAGAAACAGAATCCAAAACAGTTTAGGAAACTGTTTGACGGCGTCGCGGTCGACCGTCACGGTCGACCGCGCAAATTCCAGAGAGTTGAGCGGTCGACCGCAGTGGTCGACCACGATCAGACGACAGAACCTCCTCAGATTCTAGAGAGTTGAGCGGTCGATCGCGGCAGTCGACCGCGATCAGACCCAGTCTCTTCTCAGCCTTGTGTATGTTCGCGGTCGACCGCCGCGGTCGACCGTGGATCTGTCAGGTCGTTTTCTATCATTTTGATTCCAACACTCGTCTCAACTTTGGGTCTACACCTTAGACTAACAATCTCCCACTTGGAGACCAAAGTGCCTATAGTAAGTTCACCCGAACTCTCCCCTTATTCGCATGTATCTTTTCTCCCGAAAAATTCTTTCTTCAATCAACAATATCCCGGTGATCGTACCGATCCTCGTAGTGTGGCTACTCCTTCGTCTTCTACTCGTGAAGTCCAACTAAAGTTGCGCACAACTCCAGTTTCTCAATGATAACTGCCTTCGTCAACATGTCCGCCGGATTTTGACTCCCTAAAATCTTTATTAAATGCAACTTTCCGTCTTCAACTAGCGAGCGTATAAAATGGTATTTGACGTCGATGTGCTTCGTTCTGGTATAATATACTGGATTCTTGGCAAGATGTATAGCACTCTGGCTATCACAATAAAGAACTCCTCTCCCTTGCTTCAGATCCAACTCTTCCAAGCACCCATTCAACCATATCAACTCCTTGCTTGCTTCAGTCACCGCGACATACTCAGCCTCGGTTGTAGATAAAGTCATAATCTTCTGCAGACGTGAGACCTAGCTCAATGCTGTCGATGCTAAGGTATAAACATACCATGTGGTGCTTCGTCTTGTATCATAATCACCGGCGAAGTCCGCATCCACGTATCCCTGCAGCACCAACTCCTTCCTCCTAAAACATAGTGGCTTACGTATCCCTGCAGCACCAACTCCTTCCTCCTAAAACATAGTGGCTTGTTCGTTGTCCCCCTCAAGTACCGTATTATCCATTTCACGGCCTCCTAATGTTGCTTCCCTGAATTGCTTGCAAATATGTTCACAACTCCCACTGCATGGGCGATATCCGGCCTCGTGCAAACCATCGCATACATAAGGCTCCTAATGGCTGAAGAATATGGCACCCTGCTCATATGCTCTCTATCTGCATCTGTCTTCAGCGATTGCTCCTCAAATAATTTGAACTGGCTCCCAAGGGGTGTGCAAACAACCTTAGCATTCTGCATATTGAACCTCTGAAGTACCTTCTCGATATATTCAGCTTGGCTCAACCTTAATGTCTCTTCAGCTTCGTCCCTACTGATTCACATCCCTAAAATCTACTTTGCTGCACCCAGATCCTTCATTGCAAACTCTTTTGCTAGCTGCTTCTTCAAGCTGTTTATCTCCTCTAAACATGGTCCTGCTACCAACATATCATCAACATATAATAACAAGATAATAAAGCTGGACTCGAACCTTTTGAAATAGCAGCAATAATCTGAATTGCATCTACTGTAGCCATTGTTCTGCATGAAGTTATCAAACTTTTTATACCACTGTCTCGGAGCCTGTTTCTGATACGAGTTGCCATGCGAGCACCTTTGATCGCGGAATTATCAAAGGTGGGTTGAGGAGAAATAATAAGAATACAAGAATAACTCAGATTTTGGGCGAAGGAAAATACCTCCTCTAGATTATGAGTATGTAATTTACAATCTCTCACAATCTCACTCTAGAATTGAAGAACAAGCTCTCCAAATCTCAATTACAAGTTAATCTCTCTTGATTTAACTCTCTGATTGTTTAGAAACCCTAAAACAATCCCTTATATAGGTGTACAAACGTGGATGGTAATTTGGTAAATAACCAGACCCAAAACCAACAGGAATTCGTGTGAACAGAATCCCAAACGAACCAGGAAACCCTCGATGAGTCGACTCATGACTGAGATGAGTCGACTCGACAGAAACTGGAGAAATCTCAATAACCAGCGATGAGTCGACTCATGACTGAGATGAGTCGACTCGACAGAAACTGGAGAAATCTCAATAACCAGCGATGAGTCGACTCATGACAGTCATGAGTCGACTCAACCTGATGAGTCGACTCATAACAGTCATGAGTCGACTCACAGGCTGAAAACTGGGTACTTCGATTCTTCTGCTCATCGTCTTGTTCCACGCTTCCTCCTGTGTTCCCTTATACTGTTTGACACCCCCTATTCTCATGCTAGTATGAGAATCATCTATCCTCAAGCTCCCATGAGGATCGCTAAGTTCCGAAGAGAAGATACACCCGTATCACTTGGGGCGAAGACGAACCCGATACTGGAGAGAAAGAATTTTATATTCTATCTCTGGGCCTTCTTTTAGGGTAAAGATGAATCCAATACTGGAGAGGAAGAATTTTATATTTTATCTCTTGCAAGAGAAACTTAGAGTGGAATTTCCGCTCTAAGAATCGAAATGAATAGGCTTCAACTTCTTGCCTTCTCCTTTTAGCCTCTCCTTACTCAATTTCAGCCACACCATATCGCCCACGCCAAAGTTACAAGGAACCCGATGTTGATCATGCTTCGCCTTATATTTTGCTTGTGACTTCTTCAATTGTGCTTCAACCGTGGCATGAATCTGTGCAATCTTCTCCATAAATCGCTGAGCCCGTTATCTTTCATTCCCCTCCTTGCCGTCCATCGTAGATTCACTTGAAAACACGAGATCAAACGGACTCGGTGGTAAGAATCCATAACAAGTCTCAAACGGTGACTTTCCCGAAGATCCATGAATCGCCCGATTAAAAGCAAACTGTAAATATGGTAAACTCTCATCCCAAGTCTTGGGATACTTGGAATTATACCCCCGCAACATATGCACCATAGTCTGGTTGACTACCTCCGTTTGCCCGTCTGTTTGTGGATGAAAAGTTGTGCTCTTCTTTAATCTAGTGTCCATCAGACTCCACAAAGAATCCCAAAAATGCCCGAGAAACCGGCTGTCCCGATCCGAAATGATCGAACTTGGCAACCCAAAATGCTTCCACACATGCTCGAAGAACAATTGTGCTGCACCCGCTCCCGTCACGGTCTTCTTACAAGGAATCAAAAACACCATCTTACTGAACCGGTCCACCACAACGTACAAATAGTCATGCCCACGCTTGGTAGTCGGCAATCCTCCTAGAAAGTCCATAGATATGCTCTCCCACGGCCTAGAAGGAACCGGTAGTGGTAGGTACAATCCCCTTTTTCTATTAGAAGGCTTCGAAATACAGCATAACTTACACCCTCCAACATACTTGGTCACATCATCAAGCATCCGTGGCCAAAACACATGTCGCCGTAGATTGAGAAGCGTCTTCTGAATTCCAAAATGCCCTTGCACACGCGAGGTATGTGCTTCCCGAATCCATTGCAACCTATCACCATCCTCCGGAATACATAGTGATGTTCCACGATACAACAAGCCATCTTCTCCAAGTGCATACTCCCCCTTTTGACCGGCCTTCGCCTGCTCGAACACACTACCGAAGTCTCTACTGGATGCATATAGCTGTACATACTCCAAAGGAACCAAGGACTGAATACGCGTCGCCACCAATAAAGCTCTTACCGGCAGACGAAATAACATATCGGCCAACTTGTTTGTCGCCCCCTTCTTGTACCTAATAATGATGTTGAAAGCCATCAAATACGACATCCACTTCATGTGCCGTGCCTGCTGTAGCTTCGTCTGGGCATGTAAGAACTCCAATGGCTTGTGGTCCGAGTGCACAACCACCTCCTTCCCTAACAAGTACACCCTCCAATGTTTGATTGCTTGATACAATGCATAGAACTCCTTGTCATAGGTCGGGTAGTTCGCAATAGCACCCGAAAACAACTCAGAATGATATTCCACCGGCTTCCCATCCTGAATCAACACCGCGCCCATCGCATAACTAGATGCGTCGGTCTCCACCTCGAAAGTCCGCTGCAAATTCGGCAACGCCAATACTAGTGCCTCCGAGATCTTCATCTTTAGCAACTGAAAAGCCTCCTCATCTTCCCGTTGAGCTTCAGCTGTCCATCCTGCAATACTCTAAACACTTTTTCTACATGAACAAGATGCTCCTCCCAGGTCCTGCTGTACACCAAAATATCATCAAGGTACACAATCACAAAATCCTCTATGAAAGGTCGCAACAAATCATTCATGAGCCTCATAAAAGTCGCCGGAGCATTGCATAATCCAAACGGCATCACCAACCACTCGAACAGGCCCTGTTTGGTCTTGAACGCCGTCTTCCAAGTGTCTTCCTCCCGAATCCTTACCTGATGATAGCCAGACTTCAGATCCAACTTCGTAAAGAACCTCGCTCCCTCTAACTGGTCCATAAGATCATCGATCCGTGGTAGTGGGTAACGATTCTTGATAGTTATCTTGTTGAGCGCCCGGTAATCCACGCACATGCGCCAACCTCCATCCTTTTTGGGCACCAATAACACCGGCGACCCGCAAGGTGAACAACTTGGCACTATCACTCCCGTCTCCAAGAGCTCCTGAACTTGCTTCTTGATCTCTTCGGACTCCTGTATCGATGTGCGGTATAGGCCTATGTTTGGCAAGGAACTCTCGCCAGTCAACATAATCTCGTGCTCTACACCTCGCCGTGGTGGTAGTCCCGTGATTTCCGAAAACAAGTCCGCATACTTGGCCTTCAAACTGTCAAGATCTCCCTCCTGAAGCTTGCTCAATGTGGACAAGCATATCCTACGTAGCTGTTCTTCATAAGGCCGAATGAACAATAACACGAACCTCCTGCCCGCATTCACCAACCTTTTAGCCTGAGTAACCGTCACCAAACTTGTCTCCTACGGAAGAGATGTCGAGCGAAAAATAAATTGCGCGCCATCTTTGGTGAACGTATACTTTTGGGCCCGCCGATCATATACTGCGTGTCTATCCCACAAGTAAGGACTGCCCAAAATAACCTGGCAAACATCCAACGGAACCACGTCGCATGTGACCTCATCAATATACGACTCATGGAGTGCAAATCGGAACGTACACTGGTTCACCACACTCAATCCCGCTTCCTTCTGAATCCACCCTAATGGATAGGGCTTCGGATGCCTCACCGTCTTCAATCCCAGCTTTTGTACCAACGCTTCAGATATCAGGTTCTTCTGACTCCCTGTGTCTACAATGGCATCCACCAAGCTAGTCTTGACCTGCAACTTCATAACAAAGAGTTGCTCTCTCGGGTCTTTGTCTTCTTTTGTGGCCTATTTCCCCACCATAAGGTTGAGGCTGTTGTTGGGCTCTGTCATCCCGGGAACCTCTTTCGGACCCTGTGCTATCACATACGCCTTTTTCTCCTCCTTCTTCTTCAACCCTTTC
Organism: Asparagus officinalis; assembly: GCF_001876935.1. Taxonomy (NCBI): domain Eukaryota; kingdom Viridiplantae; phylum Streptophyta; class Magnoliopsida; order Asparagales; family Asparagaceae; genus Asparagus; species Asparagus officinalis. The sequence goes on from NC_033798.1 coordinate 33,068,336, forward strand.
GGCTTCAGATGAGGGTACTTATCCCAACAACGATCAGCCACGTGCCATGTCTGCTTGCAGTGATTGCATGTCAATCCTGCCTTCCCTGAATCACCCTTCTTCTTCTCTTCCTTATGTTGAGAGCTACTCGACTTGTTTCCCGATTGTTTGGAGTCACCCTTCGTTTCGTTGCCCTTCTTCTGTTTGCCCTCAATGGTAATTGCCTTCACGCTCGCTTCTGCAATCGTCTCGACCGTGAACAGCTTCATCTCCTTCAATCCCGTCATATACTTCATAAACACGGAATATTCCTCTGTCGCAATGTTGAGGACCATCGCCTGCTGCTGGAACTCCGTGGTGTATTCTTGAACGGTTTGATTGACCCTTTGACGCAAGCCGTACCACTTGTACCAACGCTCCTCAAGGAACCCCACCGGATAGAACTGTTTCCTGAGTAGCTCCTTGAATTTGTTCCACGACGCTGCCTTCTTCTCCTGTTTGCAATAGGATTTCCACCACGTCAACGCGTGTCCTGAAAGCTTCAATATCGCGAACACAACTTCTCCTTGGATGAATATCCGTAGAGGGTGAAGTACATCTCCATACGCTCAATCCAATCATCGAGCTTTTCTACATTGACACTCCCATCATAGACAGGAATCTCCACCTTGAAATCTATCTTTAAATTTTGGTAATTATTTTTACCCCCTTGATATCCAACAGCCCTAACAACCTCGGTTCCCCCGTCCGAATCAGACTTCTCGCTCTCTTCATCGGACTCGATGATTTTCTTCTTACCCTTCGAAGAAGATTCCTCTCTTTTGTCCCCTTTGTTAATGAGACCCACGAGCTGACTGAGCGTCGAACCAATCGTCCCGATCTGCTTCTCCATGGCATCAAGTCTTGTTGAGTTATCTGTTTCAAACATATTCTCCTTCCTTAACTCTTAGGCTCCTTCCAAAGAAGTAAGGATCTCGCCAAGCTCCTTGTATTGCGAACGAGTCAGGACCATGCACAGGATGCCCCCTTCGTAGGATCTGATTGCTCTGATACCAACTTGATACGAGTTGCCGTGCGAGCACCTTTGATCGCGGAATTATCAAAGGTGGGTTGAGGAGAAATAATAAGAATACAAGAATAACTCAGATTTTGGGCGAAGGAAAATACCTCCTCTAGATTATGAGTATGTAATTTACAATCTCTCACAATCTCACTCTAGAATTGAAGAACAAGCTCTCCAAATCTCAATTACAAGTTAATCTCTCTTGATTTAACTCTCTGATTGTTTAGAAACCCTAAAACAATCCCTTATATAGGTATACAAACGTGGATGGTAATTTGGTAAATAACCAGACCCAAAACCAATAGGAATTCGTGTGAACAAAATCCCAAACGAACCAGGAAACCCTCGATGAGTCGACTCATGACTGAGATGAGTCGACTCGACAGAAACTAGAGAAATCTCAATAACCAGCGATGAGTCGACTCATGACTGAGATGAGTCGACTCGACAGAAACTGGAGAAATCTCAATAACCAGCGATGAGTCGACTCATGACAGTCATGAGTCGACTCAACCTGATGAGTCGACTCATAACAGTCATGAGTCGACTCACAGGCTGAAAACTGGGTACTTCGATTCTTCTGCTCGTCGTCTTGTTCCACGCTTCCTCCTGTGTTCCCTTATACTGTTTGACACCCCCTATTCTCATGCTAGTATGAGAATCATCTATCCTCAAGCTCCCATGAGGATCGCTAAGTTCCGAAGAGAAGATACACCCATTTCAGTTTCAAACCATATAAGCTCTTCTTGAGCTTGCACACCATCTCTTCCTTTCCATCTTCAATAAAACCAACAGGTTGCTTCATGTAGATTTCTTCATCCAGGTCACCATGAAGAAAGACAGTCTTCACATCCAACTGCTCAAGAAAGAGGTCTCCTACAGCCACCAAACTCAACACCACTCTGATGGTTATAAGTTTCATAACATGAAAAAATATCTCCGTATAGTCTACTCCTTCCCGCTATTGAAACGTATTTACTACTAATCTGGACTTGAATCTCTTGTTTCCATCACTCTCTTGTTTGACCCGGTAGACCCATTTGTTATGTAAAACCTTCTTCTATGCAGGTAGCTAGGCTAACTCCCATGTCTCATTAGTAAGTATAGAATCTATCTCCTCCTGCATCGCATGCTCCCACTGCTAAGATTCACTCACTTGCATTGCCTCTTTATAGCTTTCTGGCTCACCGCTATCTGTCAATAATAAGTAGTCAAGAGATGAAAGATATTTGGGATTTGGTTTGGGTATCCTAGATGACCTTCTAAGCTCCACGCCCTGGGTAGTTTCTTCTACACCTGGAGCCTCCTCCTTTCTGTGGTCAGAACAAACATCATCTCCCCTGTCTGGAAGTTCCTCTATATCCATGTACTCAGATCCATCTGTATCTGAAATACTGCTCCTACTACTTTGGCTATCCTTGGCATCTTCCTTGTTTTTGTACATCACATCCTCATTGAATATCACATCCCTGCTTCTGATGATCTTCCTATTCTTCTCATCCCAAAGCCGATAACCGAACTCATCAATGCCGTATCCAAAGAATGTGCACTTCTGTGACTTAGCTTCTAGCTTGTCCCTAACATAGTCACTGATATAAACATAAGCCACGCAACTAAATACCCACAAGTTCGAGAGATTTATCTTCTTGCCACTTCAAACCTCCTCTGGAATCCCAAAATCTAATGGAACTGATGGCCCGTGATTAATAAGGTAGGATGTTGTATGCACTGCATCCGCCCATAATGTCTTAGGCAGACCTGCATATAACCGCATGCTCCTGGCACACTCTGTCAAAGTCCTATTCATCCTCTCTGCAATGTCGTTCTGCTGCGATATCCCTAGAATAGTTCTCTCTAAGCGAATAGCATTCGTAGCACAAAACCTCTTGAACTCCTCCAGTTCGTATTCCCCACCAATGTCTGATCTCAGACACTTCACCTTCAGATCTGTCTCGTTCTCTACCATGGCCTTCCACTTCTTGAAGATTCTAAACACCTCTAACTTGTGCTTCATGAAGTTGATCCACACCTTCCTTGAGTGATCGTCGATGAAGGTGACATAATATCTCGAATCGCCAAAAGATGATACACTGGCTTGGCCCTATACATTTGTATGAATCAACTCTAGCTTCTAAGCCTTAGGTGGCCTTCCACCCTTTTGGAAACTAACCCTCTTCTGCTTCCCAAAGATGCAGTCTTCACAAACCCCGATTTCCACGGCGTCGATCCCGGTTAGCTTTCCTTGTGAATGCAAAATCTTCATCCCCTTTTCGCTCATGTGCCTTAACCTATTGTGCCACAGATCTGTACTCTCTTTGCCAGCTGTAATTGCGAGGGTGTCACTTACATGTAAGATGAGGTAGAGAGTTTCTAGTTTGTTGCCTCGAGCAACTATCATTGTACCGTTGGAGATCCTCCACGAATCCTCAGTGAATGTCGAAACATAGCCTTCTGCTCCAAGCTATCCCACCGAAACAAGATTCTTCTTCAGCTTCGGCACGTGTCTCACGTTCTTCAAAGTCCACTTAGAGCCCTTCATCTGAATCTGCACTTCACCCTTTCCAACAATATTACAGGGCTCGTTATTCCCTAGATATACTTTTCCAAAGTCCCCCTGCTACATAATTCTGAAATAGCTTCCTGTTAGCAGTGGCGTGGAAAGAGGCTCCTGAATCGATGATCTAAGAATCTGAATCGTTGTCCATTGCAAGAATCAAGGCATCATGCACGATATGAGCCTCCTGCTCACCCGCATTTTTCTTTGGACTTTTGCAGACTGAAGACATATGGCCCTCCTGGCCGCAATTCCAACACTTTCCTTTGATAGGCCTAACCTTCGAGTTCGACCTCTTCTTTACTGATTTCGATAGATTCCTATTCTGGTTTCCTTTCTTCTGGCTTCTACCTCTCTGTTCAAAACTTAGAGCTGAACCTGAACCTTCTTATTCGGATGATTTTCTTCTAACCTCCTCGGATAGAATCATGCTAACCACTTCACTCAGCTTTAACTTCTTCTTCCCCGTCGAATTGCTGATTGCCGTCACACAACCTTCCCAACTATCTAGCAACTGTGATAGTAACAATAAGGCCTGCACTTCGTCATCAAATGTGATGTCTATTGAGATAAGCTGATCAACAATCATGTTGAACTTGCTGAGATGCATCGTGAAGGATCGTCCTTCTGCCATCTTGAGGTTAAAAAGAGACTTGACGAGATGCACCTTGTTTGCTGCCGACGGTTGCTTGTACATCTTCGCGAGTGCTTCTATAAGTCCCACCGTCGTCTTCTCCTTTAAGATATTGTGGGCTATTGATTTGGCGAGCGATAACCGGATTTGCCCTAGAGCCTTCCTATCCAGTATCTCCCAATCACCATCTGACTCCTCCTTCTTCTGTCCCTTTTCCTTGCCCATCAACGGGCGATACAAGTCCTTCTAGTATATATAGTTCTCCATCTATGACTTCTAGTAGGCGAAATCCGATCCGTCGAACTTCTTAATCTTTGATTTGTTTTCCTCTGCCATGACTTTCACACAAATTGCTAAACGAAGCTCTGATACCAGTTATTAGGGAATCCGAAGCAATCAATTGGATCCTTGCCCTTCCGGACCTTGTGTTGAAAGTAGGAAAGTAGAAAAATACCACAAATAAAGATCTAACCTTGTAAAAATAGTAAAGGAGACGAACACACAGATTTAACGAGGTTCGGCAACGTGCCTACGTCCTCGAGAGCCACACCACACAATTCTTTTATTAATTGAAGAAGAAATATAAGCTCTCAAACTAGGATTTAATCTCTCTGAGATTCTCTCTCTCTTTTCAGTCAAAAAGCTCTCTTTTTCGTGTCTTACAAACCCTAAAAACGTTTGGGGTATATATAGAGTCCTGGTAGAAACAGAATCCAAAATAGTTTAGAAAATTGCTTGACTGCGTCGCGGTCGACCATGGCGGTCGACCGCGCAAATTCCAGAGAGTTGAGCAGTCGACCGCGGTGGTCGACCGCGATCAGACGACAGAAGCTCCTCAGATTCCAGAGAATTGAGCGGTCGACCGCAATCAGACCCAGTCTCTTCTCAGCCTTGTGCATGTTCGCGGAGAGAATTGAGCGGTCGACCGCAATCAGACCCAGTCTCTTCTCAGCCTTGTGCATGTTCGCGGTCGACCGCCGCGGTCAACCGTGGATCTGTCAGGTCGTTTTCTTCGTCGTTTTGATTCCAGCTCTCATCTCAACTTTGGGTCTACACCTTAGACTAACATATCTCCCTGAGTCATTCATACCCAAGAAAGTATGATATCTCAATGTTGTTTTGTCCCATCGAACCTTGACAAGGGATGTAATGATTATGCTTTCTTGAATTATTTGTTGGAATAACAGAGGAAGAAGATGCTTGGTTAGACACACTGTAAACAATGGAAGAAGCTAATACTTAATCTTCTTAATTGAAATTGATTACGATTACAAGATTAAATAGAATTGGAATGAAAATGACTCCCACTAACCATGTCTAACATCATGCCTAAGAACGTGGATCACTTCTGCAATTTAAACAAACAGAATTACTTAAACAATTAATAATAACTTTCTCCTAAATAATAGCTAACTGATTTGACTTGATCAAGAGAGGCTTGAATCACATTTCAACACATCCCCTTGATTCAAACACTCGCATACCTATCTTCTCCATGAAGAACTGATGTTTTGCTTGAGTTAAAGCCTTAGTGAATAAATCTGCATCTTGATCATTTGTGCCAAAGAATTTCAACACAATCTTCCCATCGGACACCAACTTCCTTATGAAATGATGTTGCACATCAATGTGCTTTGTTCTAGCATGAAACGCAGGATTCTTAGTCATAGCAATAGTTGATTTGTTGTCACACCACAGCTCAGTGGCTTCCTCTTGTGCACTTCCCAAGTCAACCAACAGCTTCCTTAGCCACACTGCTTGTCTTCCAGCTGATCCTGCTGCTACATATTCAACTTCAGATGAGGACAATGCAACAGTTTCCTGCTTCTTTGAACTCCAAGTAATAGCACCAGAACCAAGGCTAAATATAGACCCTGAGGTGCTTTTCCTATCATCAATACAGCCTGCCCAATCACTGTCTGTATGACCAATTATCTTGAAGTTATCTGAACTCTCATACCAGATTCTGTACTCAGTTGTTCCGGCTACATACCTCAATATTCTCTTTGCAGCCCCAAGATGCTGCTTTGTTGGATGATGCATATCTTGATACCACACTCACACAATAGGCAATGTCAGGCCTTGTGTGTGTAAGGTAGTTCAAGCCTCCTACCATGCTCCTAAACAGCTTCTCATCTACCTTTTCTATGCCATCATTCCTCTGCAGCTTCTCATTGGTGTTCATAGGAGTGATAGCAGCATCACAATTTTCCATCTTAAACTTCTTCAATAAGTCCTGTGCATACTTCCTTTGGCTCACAAAGATTCCACTCTTTCTCTGCTTCACTTCTAACCCAAGAAAGTACTGCAACAGACCCAAGTCTGTCATCTCAAACTCATTCATCATGGAGACTTTAAACTCATCTAGCAGCTTCTGTGATGAGCTAAAATAAATTATATCATCAACATAAAGACAGACAACTATGAACTCTGAGGTACCTTGTCTCTTGGTGTACAGTGTGGGCTCATTCTCACTTCTTTCAAAGCTTTCCTTAGAGAAGAAAGCATCTATTCTGCTGTACCAAGCTCTGGGGGCTTGTTTTAACCCATAAAGAGCTTTGTGCAGCTTGTACACCTTGTTCACTTCTTCTTTCTTGACAAAGCCTTGAGGTTGTTCAACAAACACCTCCTCTTGTAGTTCACCATTCAAGAAGGCTGATTTTACATCAAACTGATACACAGGCAATTTCAGTTGTGTAGCCAAAGCTAAGGCAACCCTCACTGTTTCAAATCTAGCTACAGGAGAGAAAGTCTCTTCAAAATCAGTTCCTTCAATCTGAGCATACCCCTTTGCCACAAGCCTTGCTTTGTGCTTCTGTATGCTTCCATCGATATTGTATTTTGTTCTTAAAACCCACTTCAAACTAATCACATTCTTCCCTGTAGGAAGATCCATTAACTCCCACGTCTTATTCTTCTGAATAGACTTGATTTCTTCCTCCATTGTAGTTTGCCACACTGCTTCAGTCACAGCTTCCTCAAAACTTGTTGGTTCTATAATAATTAAGGCAAAATCACATCTTTCGTAGAGTTCTTCCAATGATCTAAACCCTCTTGGTGGAGATCCACTAGATGAACTCGAGGTTGAGGAGCTTTGATTGCTTGAGAGAGTGGATGGAGAGCTTGGTGTAGACTGCCCTTGATCTGACATTGGTGGTGAACCATGAGCTTGTTCTGTCATTTGTGGTAGTTCATCTGAGCTGTCAAAGGTAAAAATTCTCTGATTTTCTCCATTATTTTCTTCCTTCTTCCAGTTCCATTCTACATCCTCATTGAACACCACATTTCTGCTTATGATCACCTTGCCACTTAGAGGATCATACAGCCTATATGCTTTAGATTGAGTTGCATAGCCAATAAATACACACTTCACAGACTTCTCATCAAGCTTGGCTCTCAAATTAACTAAAGCATATACTATACAACCAAAAATTCTCAGATGACTTACTTGTGGCTTCTTTCCTCTCCAAGCCTCATAAGGAGTTTGATTCATGACAGCCTTTGTTGGTGAAATGTTGAGGATGTAGACTACAGTTGCTACAGCTTCACTCCATAGCTCATTTGGCAGACCTTTTGCCTTCAACATGCTTCTAGCCATCTCAACCACAGTTCTATTCTTTCTCTCTGCCACACCATTCTGCTCTGGAGTGTATGGTGCTGTCAATTCCCTTCTTATACCCTGATCTTCACAGAATTCAGTGAACTCCTTTGACATGAACTCTCCACCTCGATCTGTTCTCAAGGCTTTCACAAGCTTGCCACTTTGCTTTTCCACCAAAGCCTTGAACTTTTTGAAGTTCTCAAATGACTCAAACTTTGCCTTCTGAAAGTACACCCAGCTCATTCTGCTGTAGTCATCTGTTATTAGGAAGAAATACTTGCTTCCTCCTAGAGATTCAGTCTGCATTGGTCCACACAGATCAGCATGAAGCAGCTCAAGGCAGTCACTTGCTCTCCAGGCTTTTCCACTTGGAAATGAACCCTTGGATTGCTTCCCATATATGCACCCTTCACATAGCTCGAGTTCTCTAATCTTTGGTAAACCATTTACCATTCCTTTGGTACACAAAAACTTCAGACCCTGCACATTCAAGTGTCCATAGCGCAGATGCCATAACTTAGCATCATCATCTCCTTTTACAGTCAAAGCTTTGCTCACTTTCTTAAGCAAATCCAAAGGAAACATTCTGTTTCTTCCCATGAAGATTGTAACCACAACTTCATTGGTTTTCTTATCTCTGACCACACATGACTCATCATCAAATAACACAGAGAAGCCACAGCATAATAATTGCCCAACACTTAGCAAATTATAGGCTAACAGTGGGACATACTGCACATTATGTAAGAGTTTAGTGTTACCTTGCTCAGTTTTGATGGCAATTGTGCCAATGCCTTCAACTGTCAACTGCTTGTCATCACTGAGTCTAACTTTACTCTTTTTAGACTCATCAAGCTCTTTGAACATGGACTTCGTGCTTGACATGTGATTGGAACAACCACTGTCAATGTACCACACACCACACTCATTATCTCGAGACCCACTTTGTGTCATGAACAACCTCTCTTCTTGCAACACAAAGTTGGATTTCTGGTCATTCTTCTGCTCTTCTTGATCTCTTTCTTTCTTCCAGCAACTTGCCTCCTTGTGGCCAGTTTTCTTGCAATAATAGCACTTGACTGCACTCTTGTATGACTGAGATTGATAATCTCTGTAATCGTTTGACTGGCCTCCTTTGCCACGGCCTCTTCCTCTGAATCCAACTCTTCCTTTTCCTCTTCCATTGTACTGCCCTGATCTTTCCTTAGATGAGTCATCTTTGACTTGGAATGCCTTCTCCTCATTCTCAGTGGATCTACTAAGCCTCTCTTCATGGGCTTGTAGTGACCCCATCAACTCATCAAAGGTATAGGAAGACATATCATTTGACTCTTCTATGGCAGCCACCACATGATCGAACTTGTTGGTAAGACTCCTTAGAACTTTTCCAACCACATGCTCATTTGACATGGTTTCCCCATAGGACCTCATCTGTTGCACCACACCTGACACACGTGACAAATAGTCTTGCACTGACTCCTTGTCCTTCATGAGAGTTGTCTCAAACTCCCTTCTCAGTGATTGCAGCCTAACTGTGATCACCTTTTTGTCTCCAAGATATTCTTGCTTTAGAATATCCCATGCTTTCTTTGATGTGGTAGCCGAGGCAATCCGGGGGAAGATCTCATCATCTAAGGCTTGTTGGATCATGAACAGAGCCCTAGAGTCCTTCTTCCTCTTCTCCCGAAGTTGTTGATCA
>NC_033798.1:33077881-33135516 GCF_001876935.1 Asparagus officinalis
AAGCCACTCTCTACAAATCCCCACAACTCTTGGGACTTGAACAACGTTGTCATCTTCAAGTTCCAAAAGTAGTAGTTTATACCTTTAAAAATTGGCAATTGAGATGTACCATTGTTGCTTCCTGATCCATTATTCTGCATTGTGAACAATTTTTTTTTTCTCTTTACCCGTGTTTCCCTTGTGTTTATACACTCACTCCTTACTCTAATTCCCTGGATACGAACCCGGAATTACTTGTAAGCTCTGATACCAAATTTGTTGGAATAACAGAGGAAGAAGATGCTTGGTTGGACACACTGTAAACAATGGAAGAAGCTAATACTTAATCTTCTTAATTGAAACGGATTACGATTACAAGATTAAATAGAATTGGAATGAAACTGACTCCCACTAACCACGTCTAACATCATGCCTAAGAACGTGGATCACTTCTGCAATTTAAACAAACAGAATTACTTAAACAATTAATAATAACTTTCTCCTAAATAATAGCTAACTGATTTGACTTGATTAAGAGAGGCTTGAATCACATTTCAACATTATTTACCCTATTCAGGTCACCCTTGCTTTTTGTTCTCAAATCTCTTTTGAGAATGTGATATTCAAAAGAGAACTCTCCCATTTGACTTAAGGTACTCTTGCCTGCCCATAAGCATGTGTTCCCCCTTGTAATATTACTTTCAAAAGCATAAACAAGAGATTTTCATCTCAGCAGCTTATCTTCACTTAATTACTTTATTCAAGTTAATATTTTATCATACGAATTCTAGCAGTCATTTTTTTCTTTTATCTAAAGTTTTTTAATCTAAACATTTACCCCTTGTGCTACTGTTCCCTGAGACCAATATTTTATCATACGAATTCTAGCAGTCATTTTCTTTTATTCAAGTAAATATTTTGAAGAGCTATTGCGATATTGTCTTTCGAATACTTAAAAAAGCTTCTCTTCCTGATCAAATCCTTTAAGCATCGCTAAATCATCCTACTTAGCCTCAAGTTGTAAAATCAAGAGTGCTTGCCATTGTTTGAGTGAATACTTGTTCTTCAATCTTGTACTGAGAGAATCCCTGATATGTACTTTGTAAATGAGTGAACTCTCTCTTCAGGGTGAAGAGTTAGAAGAAGTTGCCAATTTGAGGTTGTCAAGTGTGGTAGGAGCGTATCAAAATTCGGGAACGTACTTTTGTAAGAAGTTCAAGTGGTTGTAGTCCAATTGAAGGGCGAACTACCTTAGAGAACCACCTTACACATCATGCGTAACCTCCCTGTGTTAATTTGTCTCTGTCACACTCTTATTTGATTCCCTGGATCTTTCCTAATCATATTAAGAAACTATCTCCTTATAAATCATTCATTCTCCCAACAGAGGTATTTGCTGCCACTTCTTTTCTGCTAAAAAGAAAGTCCCAAACTTGGCACTGGACATTCCCATTGATCTTTCCTGTCTTAATTTTAGCTATCAAATTATCTGAAGTCTCTTCTACCTTTACTAGCCTTTCTATCTTTCACAAAAATCTAGAAACTTATCACAATGCCTTAACAACCCTATTCACCCTTGATGGTTCTTAAAAATGGTATCAGAACCTAGTTTACACACTTTACTGGACTAACATCTAAGGGTACAAAGATCATCATGAACCCTTTCAATAATAGTGCAGTTCTTGAAGGATGATCCACTGGTAGGCCTCCTCTCTTCAACGGCAATAACGATGCATACTTTAAGACTACTATGAGAATCTACATTCAATCCAGTAGATGAGATGTTTGGGGAATGGTTGAGGATGGCTGTCATGCCTTATGACCTAATCGGAGAGTAACGAGGTCTGCTGTAATAATTCTAATTTTCTTGTAGTTATATTAGTCTATAAGTATGAAAAAGTAAGTGTACATTTATGCATATAATAGCTATAATTAGTCTGGTACTGTGAACGTGGGGGCCACAAGCACTTCTCGCGTTGAGTTCAGAAGGCTCACCCGAGTGGCCCACCCGACTTTGTGCTATATATACCTTTTCAATCGGTTCCTAGGGTTTCATGGGGGAAAATGCAGAGGAATTTTTTTTTATTGTTTTTGTTTTTTAGCTTGCAGTGAGGTGAAAAACAGAGAGTTTAGGAGACTTAGATCTAAGGGAAAACTTAGATCTTGAGTAGAGATTTTACAAGAGAGATGCCAATTTCTTCTTAGGTAAAAATCAAATCTTTTTCTTTGAGACGAGCTTGCGGGTTGTACAGGTCGTCGGTGTTCTCCTCATAGTGGAATCTCCTCTCACCCCTCCTATGGACGTAGGCAAGTTTGCCGAATCACGTAAATCTCATATTTTTACTATTTTTCTGGGTATTGGCTATTACTTGTAGGTTCTCTCGACAAGTCAGTCCTAGAACTGATGAGAGGAAGAGTGTATATTTCACTTTTTTGAGATATTTCACTTTCTATTCTTGTTTCCTTTGTGAAACAAGAATATAGAGGTTGGCTTGAGCTTTTGTGATAATAAAAGCCAGAGATTTCTTTTAGGTTATATCGCTTCCGCAATGTGAGGGCATGTCAGCGCGCCCAACAATTGGTATCAGAGATGTTATTCAGATTGGGCGTATTGTAGCTTCTGGTTTGAGGTGGTGCTCGTTAATTAATTTCCTGAAAGAAGTGGATTTATTTATACAAGCGGGGTATGGCGCCAACTAGCAAAACAGTTAAAGTTAGAAAGTATGAGATCGAAAAGTTCAATGGGAAAAATGATTTTTCCTATTGGAGGATGCAGATGAAAAACTCGTTGATTTCGTAAAAAATTACACAAGGCTTTGGCTGGAAAAGAGAAGCAGCATAAGGATATGTCTGATGAGGATTGGGAGGAGCTGGATCTGGAAGCACGGGCGTCATTATCCTTTACCTTAAAATGGATGTAGCTTTCTTGGTAGATGGAGATGAAACGACTGTGGGAGTGTGGTCGAAGTTAGAAAGCACCTTTATGACGAAGAGTCTAACGAACCGGATCTATTTAAAATTCAAATTGTATACTTGTAAGATGGATGAGGGCTCATCAATCCAGAATACATAAACAAGTTTGATAGGATTATATTAAACTTAAAGGACATAGACGTGACAATTAAAGATGAGGATCAGGCGCTTCTACTACTTCTATCTCTACCGTAGTTTTATGAGAATCTGGTACAAATACTGATGCTTGTGGGAGACAATTTGACAATAAATGAGACTAGAACAACGCTTCTAGCGGATGACATTCGGAAGATTGCAACCAGTGACATGACTACTGGTGGTAGCAAAGAACAAGCTTATGGATTGTTTGCTAGAGGAAGGAGTAATGAGCGAGGAAAAGTCAAGGGAGGAAAGTCTAGATCTAAATCAATACCTCTTGCGGCGTATTTCAAATACGGTGAAGTTGGGCATTTCAAGGTCGACTGTCCAAATAAGAGAGTAGGTGGGAAGAAGAAGAACAACAATAAGACTGGGAGGAGAAAAGGCAAGCAAGAAGCGATCTATGTTTCAGAGGAAGGGAGTGAGAAGGAATGCTATGTCGTCACGGGTGGCGAGGATATCCCCGAAAAGTGGATTCTTGATTCAGGTTACTTTTACCACATGTGCCCAAATAGAAAGTGGTTTACTACCTACAGAATCATTAATGGTGGAACCGTATTGATGGGGAATAACCATGCTTGTAAAATGATGGGGTTAGGTAATATCAAGATCAAGATGCATGATGAAGTGGTCCGAACATTGACGGATGTGAGGTACGTTCCCGACTTGCGGAAGAATCTTATCTCAGTTGGTGCATTAGACTCCGGTGGTTGTAGGATTATTACAGAGAACGGAGTGAAGAAGGTTGTTTGGGGTTCCCTTATAGTAATGAAGGGTGTTCGTCAAGATAATTTATATACTCTCTCAGGTACGATGGTAACGGGAGATGCAGCAGTTGGAACAGAAGGAAGTGGTGGAGACTCATGTGAGAACACATGATTATGGCATAGACAGCTAGGCACATGTTAGGGAAGGGTCTAGTTCTGTTTGGTAAGGAGGGCCTGCTGAAGAATCTGAAGAAACCTTGCATGGATTTTTACGAGGATTGTGTGTACGGAAGGCATACAGGGTCAAATTCTTGAAAAGCAATCACAAGAGTAGAGGTATATTAGACGATGTGCACACAGATGTGTGGGGTCCGGTTCAGACAACTTCCAAGGGTGGTTCTAGGTATTTTGTCTCGTTCATAGATTTTCAAATACGGTGAAGTTGGGCATTTCAAGGTCGACTGTCCAAATAAGAGAGTAGGTGGGAAGAAGAAGAACAACAATAAGACTGGGAGGAGAAAAGGCAAGCAAGAAGCGATCTATGTTTCAGAGGAAGGGAGTGAGAAGGAATGCTATGTCGTCACGGGTGGCGAGGATATCCCCGAAAAGTGGATTCTTGATTCAGGTTACTTTTACCACATGTGCCCAAATAGAAAGTGGTTTACTACCTACAGAATCATTAATGGTGGAACCGTATTGATGGGGAATAACCATGCTTGTAAAATGATGGGGTTAGGTAATATCAAGATCAAGATGCATGATGAAGTGGTCCGAACATTGACGGATGTGAGGTACGTTCCCGACTTGCGGAAGAATCTTATCTCAGTTGGTGCATTAGACTCCGGTGGTTGTAGGATTATTACAGAGAACGGAGTGAAGAAGGTTGTTTGGGGTTCCCTTATAGTAATGAAGGGTGTTCGTCAAGATAATTTATATACTCTCTCAGGTACGATGGTAACGGGAGATGCAGCAGTTGGAACAGAAGGAAGTGGTGGAGACTCATGTGAGAACACATGATTATGGCATAGACAGCTAGGCACATGTTAGGGAAGGGTCTAGTTCTGTTTGGTAAGGAGGGCCTGCTGAAGAATCTGAAGAAACCTTGCATGGATTTTTACGAGGATTGTGTGTACGGAAGGCATACAGGGTCAAATTCTTGAAAAGCAATCACAAGAGTAGAGGTATATTAGACGATGTGCACACAGATGTGTGGGGTCCGGTTCAGACAACTTCCAAGGGTGGTTCTAGGTATTTTGTCTCGTTCATAGATGATCATTCGAGGTATGCTTGAATTTATTTTCTTAAGCATAAGAATGAGGTATTCGAGACATTTAAGAAGTGGAAGACGATGGTTGAAAACAGGACAGGGAAGAAATTGAAGACACTAAGATCTAACAACAGTACAAAATATACAAATGGTGCTTTCAAGAAGTTCTGTGATCAGAAGGCATTGCTAGACACTGGACAGTCAAATCTATATCACAGCAAAATAGAGTTATGGAGAGGCTGAACAGAACATTACGGGATAAAGCAATGAGTATGCGATCTTATGCTGGATTGGGCAAGGAATGTGGGGAGAAGTGGTGGCTACAGCTTGTTATATTGTGAACTGTTCTCCACATTCTACATTGGATGGTGATATGCCCTATAGGATGTGGTTAGGGGAGCATGCAGATTATGAGAGGCACCGGATTTTCGGGTGTACCGTCTATTATAACGTTAACGAGGAAAAACTTGACGGATGGCTAAGAAGGCTATATTGATGAGAAATGCAAAGGGTGTAAAAGGATACCGCCTTTGGTGTACAGAAGATTCGAAGTTCGTGATCAGCAGGGATGTTACCTTTAATGAGAAATCCATGATTGCTAAGGCACCCAAGGATGATGATGTTGGGACTATTGGGACTTTAAAATCCCAGGTTATTGAGATAGAACCTAAAGACCAACTAGGTTCTGGTCATGTTCAAGTGTGAAATCAGGTAGATGATGATAGAACCTAAAGACCAACCAGTATTTCATAAGAGGACCAAACGCATTAAGATCGATGCTCTTTGTTCATCAACAAGTTATCAAGGACAAGACAATTCAACTTCCTCATGTCTAATCCACCGACGAGCTTGCAGATTTCTTCACGAAGGCCTTACTTGTTCATCAATTCAAGTTTTTTGTATGCAAACTCACTTTATTTGATCCAACATGAGTTTGAGGGGGAATGTTGATATTAGGTTTAGTCTCACATTGGTTGTGAAAGGATACCTCACCTCCTCTACTTGTATATATATAGGTGTACACATTCAATACTTTACCTAAGGGAAATTTACCCCAAGACTCTCTCTCTCTCTCTTAACAAAGATGAAGACCCAGAAGAGCATACAAGACATGTTCACAGGATTTACAAATACAATGAACAAATCAAAAGGCATTAGGAAAAGAGTACAGAAATAAAGAACTTGTAAGAAAAGTTCTTTTCTTACTTTTTAAAGACTAGGAAACAAAAGCAATGGTCATTGAAGAATTATAAAAATTTTCTAAACTAACACTTAAAAATGTTGTAGGAAATCTTCTCACATATAAAATGCGTTTGAAAGAGAGAGAAGATGATCCAAAAATAACGACAAGGGGTTGTTAGTTTTGAAAGCAAAAGGAGAAAAATCAAAGGTCAAGGCAAACATGGGCTTGAGCTAGAGTTCTGAGAGTGCGAACGATAATGGAGTAGATCAAATTTTAAAAGACTTCAAATTCTTCCTTAAATCATAGGATGGTCAGAAATTTCTGCAAGACAAACGGAGTCGCTACACAAGCAATATAAATAAATTTTATTCTAGTCATTTTGATACTGAACCAACTTGTTATTGATGCAGAAGACTAGGTCATTTAAGGAAAAATTCCCACTGAATAAAAAGATAGTAAACCGAAGGGCAAAAACTTTAAGGTGGCAAGATGACATGTCAAGCAGCAAAGAGGCATCGGAGAGTAACTCGAGCAATAATGAGAAAAGGGTACACCTTTATCTCATGGGAAAAGAGGCTAATTTGGATGTTTCTGAACATGAGAGCTCTGATAATAAGGTATAACCTTCATATGCTGACTTACATAATAAGTATGGTGAAATAGTTAGGTCAATTTGAGAAATTTGCTGGTAAGTATAATACTTTGAAATGGTACATTCAAATCTAAAGCTAGATAACAAATTTTACGAGAGAAGTTAGAAAATTTAACTTTAGAGTTGGATACTCTTAACAATGCAAGCTTGAACAACTCATCATCTAACTGCTTAGAGTGTTTCATATATAAAGATATGAACGATGATCAAACTAAGAAGGTAAATATACTCAAATGTAAAAATAATAATTTACTTTCTTGGTTAAATAATCTTTCATGCGAATTGTTCAATGACCAAAAGAAGCTTGAAACTAGCTACAATACTATCGTTTTAGAAAATAATTTACTTAAATCCAAAAATGTTAATGTTAATTTAGAAAAGGCTATGAAAAATTTCTCTTTGGGCTCTAAAGGCTTAAACATGGTCCTTTCTGATCAATTCTTTGCTAAAGCAACAATTGAATTAAGCTATTCATATTCTAATAAGAAAAAGTATTTCAAACGCTCTTTTATAAAAGGGAATAATTTGTCTTGTTGTGCGCAGCGGAAATTTCGGCATAGTTTCTGGTGCACAATAAGAGAGAAAGATCCCAATAAGAATTCCTGTCTCACCAAGGAGACAAGAATCTGAAGCGGATATCTCAACCAAGTGAGATATCGGCTCTTCCTCTCATCAGTTCTAGGACTGACCTGTCGAGGGATCCTAATAACTATTACAATGGCCACAAACTCAAACAACCAATTTTACGTGGTTCGGCAAACTGCCTACGTCCACGGGGCAAGAAGGGGGAGATCTACTATTAGAGAGGAGAGAAAACAACTAGGGTTTACAATCTCACAATTAAAACCCTCAAACAAATACTCTCAAACCTCTCACAAAAGAAAACACAAGAGACTGCACAAAACTCTCTTCACAAATCCCTAAGATTTTTTTTTCTTTGCTGCAGCCGCCGCTCCTTTGTTTTTCTTCTTAGCCGTGAGTTTTCTCCAGCCGCAAAAGCCAATCTCTGCGTTCCCCTCTTTTGCACAAAGCCTAGGAATTGTTGAAAGATGATTATATAGCACAAAGGTGAAAGCGGGTGGGCCGGCCTCTTTGTCCGCTGAACAATTGCTTTGCACTCTTGTTCACGTGAACTTCTTCCCTTCCACGCGCTTTCATCAATGCATGTGGTCCCCACTTGCCACATCAAATTCACACATCCATCTTTTGCCCGTTGGACAACTCACAACTTCCACATGTCTTTCTATGCTCCTACCTCTAATGCATTGTGTACTACTTGCAATTTATATGGTACTACGGGGCATCTCTCAATGTCTTATCACTTACAAAGTTGAACCCAAATTATGAAGCAGTTTTGGGTACACAAGAAGACCATTCCAAGCCAAAGTAACCAAGCTTATAAAGCAGGTTTGGGTACCCAAGAGGATCATTCCCAGCCAAAGTGAATCTATATGGATATCTAGGTCACACATATTTTTCTTATTGTAGGTAGGTTAAGGTGCAAGGCAACGTATTGATTTGATTGCTCAAATCATGAGATAGGAAACATAAAACTATTCCTTATCCTAATCAAGAAGAAATAGGTATGTGTTTTTTTGGGGATCAATAAATAAGGTAAATTGTTGGAGTTGGTGAGAAAGTTAATACTTTTTTAAAATCCTTATGGGGATTTTTTGATAATCTCATATCCATTAATAGAGTATGCAATGGAGGTATGTCTATTCATTTTCTTAACCTAATCATTACAACATTAGTTATTTTAAAATAGGTTCAGTTACTGCATTGATTAAGAAGCATGTAAATATTTACACTCTGTATCTCCATGATATTTATTCTAAAAGTGTAATATGTTTTTGGTGCAAGAGAAGAAGTTGCTGATACATTTCAAATAAGGTCTCATTATGCGAGCATGAATTTACTGCTAAGATATGCTATCATAAATGTTTCATTCAGAAAATTCCATGAACCCTACGTGTTGTATACATATTTCCTTTTTATTTTTTTGAGTGCTTGTTTACTTTTTATTTTTAAACAAAATAAAAATTCCTCCTTTCTTTTATTTTTGGTTTTTCTGTTAAAATAACTATGACATGCCTCTATATCTACATCTTGTGAGATATTTGGATGATATTGTTCATTGGGATATATGTATGATTATGACATGCATCGTTCACTTATGTTTTTAATCTATGTAATTATATACACAATGATTAATTTGGATGCATTATATTATGATTCATGAGACACTTCACAAGTCATATGCAGACAGTTATCTCATATCTATCTTGTATACTGTTGTGGGACAGTTGATTTGTGGTCTTATACTCTTATACAAGTTTTGTAGGTATATCAATTTATAATGTGTGATTTTGAGCTTTTTAGACTTGATTAGTGCACAAACTTTTATTTCATGTACTTATGTGCATATGAGTCAAAATGTGAACAAATAATGAGAGTGTATTCATTAAAAGATGATCCAAGATCTACTCTTATAAAATCCATAGAAACTAAGTATATATGTTAAAAGATGGTGAAAGACCAACCATCATGGACTATTGTTTGTGCATTTCTCAATGGGTAATCATCCCGTGCTGAATATAAAATACATTTATATATGGTTTAAATCGTTCACCAAACAATATCGTTCTTCCTTGCAAGTCCTATATGGCTAGGTGATAAATACTTTGGTCTTCATTTTAAAGGTTTAGTTAGTTTGAGTCTTCATATTAGCTCATTTCTCACATTTTTATAAACGAATATATTTTGTGAAATTGTATAAGTACTCTACTCTCTGTTACATCCATTTACAATGATTTTTTGACTATCTGTGTGCTATAGAAATGTTTCTCATGTCTCTATATGTTTTGTGTTTCAATTTTGATTATTTGTTCTATTTCTAAATATAAAATTCTATATGATCGTGTGTGCATCTCTCCCGTATACTTTTTTGATGATTTATCTGATTTTATCTTGTAGTATGTATGTTCATAGTGTGCTTTTGAATTTTGATAATAAAAAAATGCAAAGAATTGAGTGAAATTGTGAATCAGAAAATATCGATGCATTGTTGTTGGGAGAGTTCCACAATACCTATCTTTTCATCTCACTTTTCATGTATGCAAGAAAGTACAGGGTGTATTATATGTCATTTACTATCTCATGAAAATGGATGTGTGTTTATTATCTGCCTACATATCTCAAACAATTGATTATCACGATGTTTTAAATTTTAAGTTTGTTATTATCAAAAGGGCATGATTGTTAGGATGTTATCCATACAATATCTCTTATTTGAAAGTAAAAATAAATATTCATTTGAGTCTAACTTATGTTTGAGATGATTTAGAATAGGAGTATACATGTATGGAACAAGAACAAGGGGAAAAGAATTGAGAATCAGCTTAAAAGCAGATTTTAGCAAGTGGACCATAGATGGTGCTACATTGACTATCGATGGCACCCAATGCATCATTGATGATGTTATGAATCATTGGTGAGGCAAGATTTCAAAGAGGTTCAAATCATTGATGGGGTCATCGACAATAGATGGTCGCTATGTAGCCATCGATGGTCAAGAGCCGCTATCTATAGTCAAAAGTCTGATTCTAATTTTCAGTATTCAAACTCATCTGTTTGTTGCTTAATACCTCTCAACCCGATCCTACGTTTTCATTGACTCTTTCCTGACATAACTTTAGAAAAAGAGAAAAAGAAAGAGGAAGATAGAGAGAGCTAATTAAGGTTTCAACATAGGTGATAATCTTGCTTAGGTTTCTCAGAAAACATTCTTGATGCTGTTCTTCATCATCCGGTCATCAACCATTCAAGGAATTGCCCTTGGATCCCAATTTCATCATCGTTCTTCCAGTTCTCCATAATATATCTTTTGGAGAATGATCTTACTCAAAATGGGTTGTAAAATCATTCTAGCTACGCTTAATTATTATTATTTTTTATTTAAACTTGTTTTTATAGTGTACTCAATTCGGGGTGAATTGAGGGTTTACGGCGCACTCAAGTCTGGGTTAATTGAGGAATTAGTCACTAGCTAGGGCTAGGGATACTCATGTTTGAAGAATTTAGTTTAGATGACTAGTTTAGGAGAAAGTAGGGTTTCGATCTTGTAAGCCTACTGAATTGGGTATGTGATTCAGAAAACTTTCACATAGTGAGAAGGCCTTTTCGTGAGAAGGAATAATGAATGTAGGATTATTTATTTAAACCACTATAAAAGTCTTATATAATTTGGTTGTAATCTTTTTTCTATATTGTACATTGTTTATTATTTTTCTTATTACTATTTTTATTCTGCTGCATATTCTGTGATATCCTGAAAAACAGTAGGCAATCATAATCACCATCCATTTAGGCTTCCATCTCGAATCCAACATCATCAGTCTGAAACGTACAATTAAGTTATGGCACATGTAGCAAAGAAAGAGTACATCCACCTATCCTCAAGCACATAAATCATCCGCTAAGTTATCAAGTCATAAAATTGTTGCACGCGACGGAAATTTCGGCAGCACTTCGACAGCACAACAAGAGAGTCAGGTCGTAATAAGAATTCTCGTTTCACCAAGGGAATAAAAACCTTAAGCAAAATATCTCAACAAAGTGGGATATCAGCTCTTCCTCTCATCAGTTCTAGGACTGGCCTATCGAGGGAACCTAAAAAAGCTATTACAAATCATACAAATACCGAGACAACCAATTTTATGTGGTTCGGCAAATTACCTACGTCCACAAGGAGAGGATGAGGAGATTCTACTAAATCAAGGAGAGTATAAAGGGTTACAATCTCACAAAACTCACAAACTAACCCTCAACTAAAGCTCTCAACTTGCTCACAAAATCTCCCTCTCACAATGCTCAAAAGTTTCTCTAATCTCTAATTACCACTCTCCTCTATTTTGATGATTGATTCTAATCTCCATATATATAGAAAAACTAAAACCAAAACAGACTAGGAATCCTAAAACCAAAAACAATACAAATTAGGAATCCTAATAACCTCATGTTACCAAAATAGATTAGGAATCCTAATAACCTCATGTTACCAAAATAGATTAAGAATACTGATATCCAACAATTCTCCACCTCGGTGAAGTATTCCCAAAACTGAGCCGACACCAACATTAGCACCAATATGTCGTCTCACCAAATTTGGATACACCAATGTGGTTGCCTACGTACCACCTCTCCCAAGGGATCAAGTAGCCCGTAGTTCATCCAAATGGCTGTCAAAGGCCTCAACAATCATGAATGTACAACAAGTTTCGACAATGATGAAATTTGTTGCTCGGAACCACCTTAGTGAGTATACCCGCCAGATTATCCTTCGTGTGGACTTTCACAATCTCCACATCGCCATCTCCAAGAACATCTCGAATGAAGTGATTATGAACGTTAATCTGCTTCGTCCTCGCATGAAAAACCTGACTCTTCGCCAAATATATAGCACTCATTCTATCATAATGAATAGTGACGGACCGCTGTGATATACCAAGTTCCTCCAAAAGTCCTCAAAGCCAAATAGCCTCCTTCACAGCCTCTATAATCGCCATATACTCTGCCTCCGTTGTAGACGAAGCCACCATCGACTGTAAGGTGCATCTCCAATGCACCCCGTAGTAGACCGGCGCGTATCCAAGTCCCCAGCATAATCCGAATCAACATAACCAATGCATAGCTTCCCACCTGTAGTGTCCCGCTCATAAACTAAACCAACATTAAGCGTACCTCGAATGTACCTCAAAATCTATCTCACGACGTCCCAATGACCCACTCTTGGATCGTGCATGTATCTCGAAACCATGCTCACTACCTATGACAAGTCTGATCTCGTACATACCATTGCGTACATCAAGCTCCCAACCACTCTTGCATATGGAGTCTTTGACATCAACTCTCTATCTTCAACTATCTTTGGTGAAAGATCAGATGAAAGCTTCAAATGTGCTCCCAATGGTATACTAACTGACTTCGTATCCATGCTAACATGAAATCGCTGTACAACCTTCTTCAAATAAGCCACATGTGTCTAATAAATTTTGCCCTTCTTCTTGTCTTTGCCGATCTCCATTCCCAAAATACATTTGGCCTTACCCAAGTTCTTCATCTCAAACTCATTTGAAAGCTGAACTTTCAACTCATCTATAGCCGACCTGGAAGTAGAGGCAACCAACATGTCATCGACATAAAGTAACAAATAGATGTACGCACCTCCTTTGAACTTATGAAAATATACGTTAGGATCAAACTGGCTCCGAGTATACGAATGATCAATCATAAAACCATCGAATCGCCTATACCACTATCGAGGAGACTGCTTCAAACCGTATAGCGATTTCTTCATAAAACCATCGAATCGCCTATACCACTATCGAGGAGACTGCTTCAAACCGTATAGCGATTTCTTCAATCTGCAAACCAACTTATCTTTCCCTGCAGCTCGGAATCCCAATGGCTGAGTCATATATATTTCTTCATTAAGATCACCATGAAGAAATGGCATCTTCACATCCAACTGATCTAACTCCAAACCATATTGTGCCACTAAAGCTAGCAAAATCCGAATCGAAGAGTGCTTCACCACCGAAAAGAAAACCTTATTATAGTCAATACATTCCTCTCGTGCATAGCCCTTCACAACCAACCTAGCTTTGAACCTCAATGGAGTGTCCTTAATGCCCTCCTTCTTTGTATATACCCACTTGCAACCAATTATCTTCCGCCCCTTTGGAAGCTCAACAAGCTCCCACGTATCATTCTTGTGAAGAGACTCCATCTCCTCCTACATAGCCACCTGCCATGAATCCGCCTCCGAGCTCTGCTCGGCCTCTCTGAATGTAGTAGGCACCATCTCATCGATACTCTCCACTGAAAGTGCATACGCAACTGTGTCAGCATACCGTGTTGGCATCCGTATGTCTCTCCTCTGTCTCCAAACCGCAATAGAATCGTGAACCTGAGCCGTCGGTACCTGGTCCTGCATAATTGTACTCGTATCCTCCTCCTCATTGCCGTGCACGCCTGGCGTCACCTCAGTCGGTACTCTAATAGATACTGCACCATCTGGACACTGTGGAACTGCATCGATCTCCACCACCTACGATATCTCCTCCGTCGAGTCGTTCTCCACCTGATGAGAGCTGGGAAGCTTCAAGATAGAAGCCTCATCAAACGTGATGTCTCTACTCAGCACAATCTTCCTATCAACTAGATCCCATAGTTTGTATCCCTTGACACCACGCTTGAATCCTACAAATATAGCCTTCCTAGCTCAAGGTTCCAATTTATCTGTTCTCACATAATAAAATGCAGGGCACCCGAATACCTTAAGCTGGTCATAGCCATGTGCTGGCTCTCCCGACCACATCTCCATAGGGGTCTTCCCCTCAATCGCTGATGAAGGTAACCTATTAATGAGGTGGCTCGCATATGTAAGTGCCTCAGCTCAAAAGATCTTCTCCAAACTACTCTGCGACAATAAACATCGGATATTCTCCAGCAAGACCGATTTAACCTCTCTTCCATCCCATTTTTCTACAGTGTATGACTAACCATGAAGTGCCTCTCTATACCCTTGCCTCGACATAGCTGTAGAAAGAGGTCTGAAGTATATTCACCATCGATGTCGGATCGCAACGTCTTGATCTTTCTCCCAGTCTGTAGTTCTAATCTCTTCTTCCACTCTATAAATAAATCTAGGACTTCATTCTTATGCTTCATGGTGTACACCCAACAACGCCTAGAATAGTCATCTACGAACATGACGAACCAATGTCGACCATCAAGTGATGCAGTCTTGGTGGGACCCCAAATATCTATGTACACGTAGTCTAGGATGCCCCTCGTCCTATGAATAGTAGTTCCGAACTTCACCTTCGTCATCTTGCTAAGAACACAGTGCTCAGAGAATTCCACTTTACCACTCTTGGCTTCCTTCAATAGCCCCTGCTTGCATAAAGCCTGCAGTGACTTCTCTCCTGTGTGCCCCAACCTATAATGCCAAAGCATGCTCATGTCCGTCTCTGAAATAGCTGAAGCAACCTGGCCAATCTCGGTGCTCCCCTTCAGATAATACAAGTTCTGATTGCGGACTCCCTTCATCACCACTAAAGATCCCTTAGTAGCCTTTGCTACAACGTCCTCAAAAGTCACCTTGAATCCCTTCGCCTCCAAAGCTCCAACAGAAATAAGATTCTTCTTCAGCTGAGGAACAAATCTCACCTCCTTCATGTTCGCGGGAAAAATTGTAGCTTTCATCATTGATTCCATTGTACACTCTTGTAATAGTTTATCGATTACAAAGATCCGGTCTTTTTATAAGATCCGGTTACAACGAAAATCAAATAAAAAGAAATGAAAAATTACAACTTTGTTTCCTTGTTTGTCGAACAAATCGCGAGCTCCTGTTTTGCGGTCGCTCGCTTTTGTGGGTTCTTTGCCTGCGCCGGGGTTTATCCGTGGACCACCGCGAGATCTAGATCCGATCAGATCTAAGCAGTACGACGGGTATTATTTCACCAAGGAAATAATAGCCGGGGAGGATTGGTTCACCAAGGAAACAATCGTCCAAGTCTCGGGATCTAAGACCAAGCTTAGATCCGGAGTACGTCTGCGTAGATCTGAGATCCGGTCCTCTCGAACACCTGCCTTTTTTGGCGTTGACGATCGCTGAGCACCAGATCTGGAAGAGTGAATCCCCGAAGTCCCAAAGCTCCAATCTTTTTTAAGTTTTGAGTCTTGAATCCGGCAGAGCTTCGCCTCCAAAATTTCCAACCCTCTCAAATGAACAAGGGGGTGGCCTATTTATAGGCTACCCTCACTGTGCCTTGGGCACAGGGTGGCCGGCCACAAGTGGCTCGGCCGGCCACCTTGGTGGCTCGGTGAGCCGACCTCCAGGTGTTTATCGTTTTGCCTCTTTGTGCCTGTTTTCCGGTTCTGCGGTTGATAGGTTCGGATTCGATTTTGTGGTTGATTTATCCAGACTTGATTCGTTGACCTGTCCGCTTTTCGGTCTTGTCCGTGATTCAGTTGTGCGGTTGATTGACTCGTTGACCTGATTTGGCAGTAAATCTGGATCCTGATTAGGCAGTAAATCCACTTCTAAGTTCGAGTCCGAAACCGATCTTGATTCGATCGTGATTCGTCCGAGTATGCTCTTGGTTGGATGACTCGTTGACTCTTCGAACACTTGGCTTGATCCCGCACACGAATGGACGTATTCCGTTGTTTGCGTGCGACTAGTCAATCTCGTTGCCTCGTTGGTTTGTCGGTTTGCGCCGAGCTGAGCTAAGGGACCTATAAGCAATTTTATATGCCTACACTTCAATTCACGGACTACTCCATCGTGCATCCAAATCCTTATGGTACCTATCCCATAAATAACACAAGATTGATCATTTCCCATGACTACAACTCCCCCATCGAGCTTCTCAAAAGATGCAAACCAACCTCGCCTAGGGATCACACGATAGGTAGCGCCGGAATCAAGCATCCAATCTGATGCATCTTCATGGTTCACCTCCGGAGTAATCAATAGAGAAAAGCTCGAATCATCGGAATCATTGTCTTTCGCAATATTCACCTCATTGGCCTTCGGGCCCTTTTTCTTGCTATTCTCCTTCTCTTTGATCTTTGGACAATCTCTTTTCCAGTGTCCCTGCTCCTTGCAGAATGCACATTGGTTCTTTCTAAGTTGGTGACGACCTCTTGACTTTGACATTCCTCTATTACCACCTTTCGAATATGGGCTTCTACCTCTCGTCGACAATACCTCACCTGAAGTACTAGCACGGGAAGTCTCATTGTCCTTCCTCCTCAGATCATAATTCATCAATGCATTAGTAACTTTACTATAGCTAATAGAAGATCTCTCATTCAACAAAGTGAGCACAAAGGTGTCATACTCCTCATCCGGTAAGGAGCCCAATAAGATAATAGCCTTGTACTCATCTGATATCTTCTCATCAATATTTGCTAAGTCCGACAACAACTTCGTATAGTTGTTCACATGAGCCGCAAGCGAGGTGCCTCTGGACATCTGGAATCTGAATAACCTATGCAGCAAATGCAACTTATTCTCAACACTCTTCGTAAGATACTTATTGTTGAAAATTTTCCACATCTTCATCGCAGACGTCACCCCAATCACATCATATTTCAGCTCATGTTCCAAACATGACCTGATCACCCCACAAGCATTCCTATTCATCTTTTCTCATATCGCCTCTTCATATTTTGGTGGTCTCTCGTGGACCATAGTGGTCTCCTCCAAGTTCTGAGCATTGAGCACATCATGTACGTCGCTCATCCACAAACCAAAGTTGATTTTATCGTTATATTTCACTATACTAATTTTGGTATTCTGAAAACCAACTTGAACTGTCCTCGCCATCGATTTGTTGCTTTCATCTTCTTCTCCCATTGCAAACTAACTCCAAGTTGTAGAGAAAGAATCAAATTTTGATAGAAATTAAGAATCACCCAACTGAACCCTAAATTGGATTCCAAATAGATCTCTTATCCACACGAGGAAAGCGAAATCTCCAACGGCAACTCCTAATGTTATCTCCACCGAAGCCTAGAACTCCAAGAACCAAGCTTCACACAAGAATCTTCCTCCACCTAATTCCAAAAAACCCTAGATCTGAAATCTGGGCTCTGATACCACTTGTTGCGCGTAGCGAAAATTTTGGCAGCACTTCGGCAGCATAACAAGAGAGTCAGGTTGCAATAGAAATTCTCATTTCACCAAGAAAATAAGAACCTTAAGCAAAATATTTTAACAAAGTGGGATATCAACTCTTCCTCTCATCTGTTCTAGGACTGACATGTCGAGGGAACCTAAATAAGCTATTACAAATTACATAAATAGCGAGACAACCAATTTTATATGGTTCGGCAAATTGCCTACGTCCACGGGGAGAGGCTGGGGAGATTCCACTAAATCAATGAGAGTACAAAGGATTACAATCTCACAAAACTCACAAACTAACCCTCAACCAAAGCTCTCAACTTGCTCACAATATCTCCCGCTCACAATGCTCAAAAGTCTCTCTAATCTCTAATTACCACTCTCCTCTATTTTGATGATTGATTCTAATCATCATATATATAGAAAAACTAAAACCAAAACAGACTAGGAATCCTAAAACCAAAAACAAAACAAATTAGGAATCCTAATAACCTCATTTTACCAAAATATATTAGGAATCCTAATAACCTCATGTTACCAAAATAGATTAGGAATCCTAATAACCTCATTGGTAGATTAGGAATACTGCTATCCAACAAAAATAAGAACATCATAGATCACAATTCTTGATGCAACGAAGAAGAAGTTCCTTGGAATCTACCAAGGAGTCCTTTGAATCCATGGACGGGATATAACCTTAACTCCACGAAATTGATAAGAGAGAAAAGCTTATTAAAAATAAGTAATGTCTAGGATTAACAATATTCTTCTAAAATAGAAAAAACAGCTGACTCCTGATAGACATAGTTTTTTTAACCGAAAATTCTCAATCATCTCTAGTCAAACATGTCAAATTTATTCATTGATGGCAGGAATAGCTAGTAAAAGCTTACAAAAAATGACCGGGGTCTCGAAAAAAATTTGAACATGTGAAAAAGCATGATATTACACCACTGCACTATAACAAAAAACATAAAACATATCCAAAAATCTTGAGATCCCAAAAGAAAGGAAAATACAATGAAACTAGCCCAAGTGTGACCTGTTGTTCAAAGTAGTTACACATTTTTTTAATATGATGCAAACCCCAAGAATCATCGAGGAGACCAATTAACTATTTCAAGATAAATTCAAAACGTTATTATAAAATCGGTTTTTCTATAGAGTGCCCATGGGCACTCTATAAGAGATGAGAGAGATAGAGAGAAATGAATAGTTCATGGGCCCCTCTGATTTGCATTAATTTCTGTGCATAATTCATTTCTCCCTATCTCTCTCCTCTCTTATAGAGTGCCCATGGGCACTCTATAGAAAAACCGTTATAAAATTGAGCTTCATTTCTCGAATCATCTGCTACCAATCTATCTGTAAACATAATTTGCTTCTCTAAAAACATGCGGAACAGAATAACACACATTATGCAAAATTGATATAATTTCAATCCAGGTTGCTCTATACTTCTAGTGGTTCGATTTTTTTTTTTAAATCTCTACAGGAATCTAAGAACCTGATTCGATCTCAACAAGTATTATACCATTGTCATGATAGACATAATTAATTTACCAAACATAAATACAATATGCATGCATCTGAGCCCTCTCTGTCCTAATTATATTTTTTTTTGCATATGTACCCCTCAAATCTACTATATTTGTAAAATTATCCTTTAAATCTTAATATTTGCAAAATTTATCCATATCTTTGACGTCGATTTTTTTCTACCCCTTTCACTTAGCAATTTTAGTTTCTTAAAGGGAAACTGTCACAAACTTATTAGGAATTATTGAAAAATTTTCCAAACTATTGGGACTTTTTGACATTGTCATGTTTAAAAACCAACATTCTTAAGTTAAAGCAATAAAAAGATCCATTATGCTAGTCTTGAGGCGCAACTTAGTAAATATCAAAATTTAAGGGGCACGTATATAAATATTGAAGATTTGAGCGGTACGCATAGAGAACCCATAATAAAATAATGACTGAAGTGGACTTTTTAAGAAAAATATTAATCGCATAGAGATTTGAGGCTGAGTAAACACTGAACAGTATTTATTAATGACATTCCGATAATAAAGAGAGGAAGACCAAGATATGAGGCCAAGAGAGAGAGAAGCAGAGATAAGGGAGAAGAAAGGTAAAGAAGCATCCATGGAGAAGCGATGGTCTCTGCAAGGAACTACAGCTCTAGTCACTGGAGGAACTAAAGGAATAGGGTACCTTTCTTCAATATTTTAGCTTCTAATATTTTTCATTCACACTCTCTAGTAGTGTCCTCATTATGAATTTCTCCATCATTCTTTTATGGGTTTTTCGTTTTTAAACTAAAAGCTTTGCCATCATCAATTTTATACCAAAAAATTACGTCCAAAATTAACAAATCATCAACTTCGATAGGTAAGCTTAGAACATTAGAACTTGTCAAATTATACGCATCACATTCAACGAAATTGATGATTTGCTCATTTGGGATTTTTCTTTTCCAAAGTTGATGATTTGGGATAGTTTTGCAAAGATTAAGATTTAGGGATTATTTGCAAATATGCATGATTTAGGGGGTATATACATATAAAAAAAAAAGTCTATTCCGAACTCATACACTTCCAAATTGACTTGTACTCCCAAAATACCAAACGCACTTATTTCCAAACCCAAACTCAAGTTTTTGTTATGATTGTATTCATATTAAAAAAAATTACATACTATAACAAAAATTTACAAAAGTATACCACCTCCTTCCTCTCAAAATCCCGAACCCAAACTCAAGTTTTTGTTATTACTATGTGTTGCGCGTGGTTATTTTTTGAGTTTTTTATTTAGTATAATTAGGTTGGCAAATAGTTTAAAAAAGGGGCCCTGAAAGACCCTACCCGATAGCCGTATTACAATTCTCAACTTACAGAGTAGCTTTCATCCCCAACAAAAAGATGAAAGCACTATACGTATTTTTACATATTTAGTCATGATTACATGAAACCACACATAAAAGAAAAATAGCAACAAAACATATTCAAATATACCTGCAAAATATATAGTCTCAACTCGAGTTATGCCTATATGAATCACCATCTAGACACCAACCAATTAACTCAACATGTCCACAAGGACAGGCCAGACTGAATCCTCATAAACTACATCCTTTTACACAGTTTGGGACTTAATCTTCTAACAACCAAAACTACAAATAGTGAATTCAAATATAAAAAAGTTCTAAAAAAAGATTAAGAATTTCTTAAAAAGATTATGAATTTCATAAAAAATCAATTATGCAGAAGGATTCCTAGTATGATAGGACATGTAAATTCATTGTCCATATACTTGTAAACTGTGAATAATATTTGGTATAGTGTGAAAAATTAAATAACTATATATGACATGTGTAAATTAATTAATAAATTATACACAAATTATATCTAGTCTGGTTGTTTGCAAATAATACTATCCCAATAAAAACTTAAAAGTATTCAACAAAATTTGGTGAGTTCTAAAATATCTTGGCATCTTGCTGCATCTTCATGTAGTTCTGAATTGGGAAACCGAGAGAGCATAAAAAATCACTTGGTTTCCATCTCCCAAAAAATTAAAAAAAAGTTCAAACTTACTATTAAACCAGCACCAAAGAATAAAATGGATGGGGGCAACGTGGAGGATGAATTAGCCGAAGGATTGTACTTGATACAGATCGATGTACTGTTGAAGAAATACTTGAGGTGTTGTTGGTATTTGAAAGTAGGAGTTTTTTAGAGTCAATTTCGGGTGGAGATGGAGAGAGGAGTAGTATTTGAATTTTTTTAAATGAAGAGGCAAGGAGATTGAATGCTGAAAGAGAAGAGAAAGAGATTTATAATTTTAGTGAAGACATGCTATTATTATGACAAAGGAGGAGATGTGGAGATGAACCAGTAAAGGCTATAAAATAATGAGTCGTTAATTTTATTAATTTAATTTAAGTTAATTTAATTATAATTAGAATATATAATATAAATAAGGTTTAGGGGTAAAATTGTCCAT
This sequence comes from Asparagus officinalis, assembly GCF_001876935.1. Lineage (NCBI taxonomy): Eukaryota > Viridiplantae > Streptophyta > Magnoliopsida > Asparagales > Asparagaceae > Asparagus > Asparagus officinalis. Next base: position 33,099,494 of record NC_033798.1, read on the forward strand.
AGAAAGTTTTATCCATACTCCCTCTTTTAAAGAGAAATATGATTGTATTCATATAAAAAAAGAATACATACTATAACCAAAATTAACAAAAACATACCATCTCTTTCCTCTCTCAAAATCCAAACGAGTATTGTGAGAAAGAGAAGAAACTCAGATGTGCGCATGATGGGTTGCGTGGGAAGGAGAAGATGGCGGAGCAGTGGGTTTGGAAGTGAAGCTTTTTGATTTTGAAAGAGGGAAAGGATATCGGCATAATTTTGTAATCTTGGAGTATTTTGTATAGGGTTGTAAATGCACCCCTAATTGTGAATAGACCGCCCTATAGTTATGTATGTGTGAGTATAACCCTATAGTTTTGTTTTGTGTAGTATCCCCCCCCCCCCCCCCACACCCCACACACACACACACACAACACACACACCCCAAGTGAATTACTTACTCTAAAATCATTAAAAAGATTTTGGGAGTCGGATAGAACCCTACAGTTCTAGTGTGGGGTTGGACCCACATTGTTTTCTTACTTTTAAATGAGTCAGAAGTGTTATTCGCACTTGGGCCGATACTAATGATCTATTCACACAAATAGAACTATATGACATCTATTCATAATTTACGCTTTTGTACATGAATACAATAATAATAAACTTGGGTCTAAAAATAAATGAAATACTTTGAGTCTAAAGGTAATTCAGAAATACGTGGGTTTAAAAATAAAAGTATGGTTATCTAGTCTAGTATGTTATTATGCAACCTATATATATATATATATATATATATATATATATATATATATATATATATATATATATATATATATATATATTATATATATATATATATATATATTATATATATATATATATAGTATATATAATATCCGACTTCAGACCGCCCTATAGTTATGTATGTGTGAGTATAACCCTATAGTTTTGTTTTGTGTAGTATCCCCCCCCCCCCCCCCCACACCCCACACACACACACACAAACACACACACCCCAAGTGAATTACTTACTCTAAAATCATTAAAAAGATTTTGAGGAGTCGGATAGAACCCCTACAGTTCTAGTGGTGGGGTTGGACCCACATTGTTTTTCTTACTTTTAAATGAGTCAGAAGTGTTATTCGCACTTGGGCCGATACTAATGATCTATTCACACAATAGAACTATATGACATCTATTCATAATTTACGCTTTTGTACATGAATACAATAATAATAAACTTGGGTCTAAAAATAAATGAAATACTTTGAGTCTAAAAGGTAATTCAGAAATACGTGGGTTTAAAAATAAAAGTATGGTTATCTAGTCTAGTATGTTATTATGCAACCTATAATATATATATATATATATATATATATATATATATATATATATATATATATATATATTATATATTATATATATATATATATATATATTATATATATATATATATATATATATATATCCGACTTCACATCTTCATCTTCATTTTTATAATTGCACTATAATAGTTTATAAGTTGTAACTAGTTGAATAGTTTAGGTCTACATTTTAGACTATAACTTCTAGTAAATGCTTAATGGGTAAGTATGTTTTGCTCATTGGGTCCTATTGTCTGCATAATATATTTAGTAGATTGAGTACACATAATGATGACACATGGATACTTCTCTAGAAATAGAACATATGGCTTAGATTTGGCTGTCGAGGACGTTGTCATGAGGCATTAGACCCTCCACTGTAAAGGGAAGGATAGATAAAAATCAAGATTTAGTTTGTGCATTCCTGCAAAAAATCTAATGTCTAGCTGGATTGAGATCCTCTACAATTTGGTGGTAATTGGAGAGTGTTCAATTATCTCATTCCTATTCCGCTATTTCTATTCAAATGGCTGAGATAAAACTATACAGGATTTCCACTATCACAATATCAACCTTCACAATGGTGATTCTAAAGATGATAGTGGTTTTCAAGATAATATTTAGAGTCCTACATGTCTTTGTCTTAGTTGTTGGAATTAGAATAGAAGAATATGTTGGGTTAATTAGACACTCTTGAATTACCATCTACTTAGAGGGGATCCCAATCCTATCCTAGGGCACATTCTATTGGAATGGATAAAGAAAATATTGAGTTTCTTTCCTATTCAAACTCAATTGTATTGGAAATACAATTTCTAAGGGGCGTATTTGCATACACCTGTATTTCTTTCCATATATCTTGAGATTCTTTCACAGATGTTTTCACTTTTTCGTAATCAACAAAACGTGACTATCACGTATTAATTTTCTTCTTTCCTTTTATTTTCCTTCTTCGTTTCACATTTCCTCCACCTTTGCATTTTTCTTCACAAGCAACAGGTTCACAACAGCGAATATCTTTACGGGAAAAATCAAGATGGCTATAAAAAAGGATCTCAAGGAAGGCTGATGAGCACAAGAAATGATTGAGCAATCTTCTCTCTCTCAACAATTCTCATCAATTTATTTAATTTCTGATTTTATTTTGTCTGGCAAATATCCATTGAACAAGAGACCGGAGTTCGCAGTTCGCTCTGGTGTCGGCCTTCTTAGGGTGTCTCGGAATTTGGTTTTCCAGACCTGATTTTTGGTTTGTTTTCTTGATATAAATAGGAACTTTGTTCCTAGGGTTTTTTTGGTGGAGCAAAGTGGTTTTTCAGAGAAAAAAAAGGAGAATTTTTTCAGATCTGAAATAGGTGAGATCTTGAGGAGAGGAAAAAGTGAGTGCTTGGGGAGATTGTACAAGAAAGAGATTGTCTTTTCTTGGGTAAAATCTAAGCTTCATCTCTTTGGGACGAGCTTGTGGGTTGTGCAAGTCGTCGGTGTTCTCCATCATAGTGGAATCTCCCTTCACCCCTCCCGTGGACGTAGGCAAGTTTGCCGAACCACACATATCTCTCGCCTCATTTACTTTGGGTATTATTTTTTGTGTATTTGCCATTGCTTGTCGTTCCCTCGATATTCAGATCTAGATTTGATATCGGGAAGAGTGTATATCTCACCTCGCTGAGATATTCACTTCTGTTCTTGTTTCATATCGAAACAGGAACATCGAGGTTGGCTTGAGTTTTGTGTAAACTCAACCAAGGTTTTCTCTCGAGGCGATTCGCTTCTGCGGTGAGTGGGCACGTCGGTGCCCAACAATTGCTATCAGAGCCCTTATTCAGATTAGGGTTGGTAGAGCTTCCGATTTGATGTGGTGCTTGGTTATTATGTGGTGCACACAAGGTGTTTGTTGAAATTCCTAAAAGAAGCTGATTTACTAAAACAAGCGGAGAATGACGTCTACCAGAAAAATAGTTAAAGTTAGAAAGTATGAAATTAAAAAGTTTAATGAGAAGAATAATTTTTCTTATTGGAGGATGCAGATGAAAAATTCATTGATTTCGCAGCAATTGCACAAGGCTTTGGTAGGAAGAGAAAAGAAGCAAAAAAATATGTCGGATGAGGATTGGGAAGAGTTAAATCTCGAAGCACGAGCGTCGATTATCCTATGCCTTGAGAGGGATGTAGCTTTCTTGGTGGATAGAGAAGCAACGATGGTAGGTGTGTGGTCAAAGTTAAAGAGTACCTCCATGACGAAGATCCTAACAAATCGGATCTACTTGAAATTTAAATTGTATACTTGCAAAATGGAGGAAGGCTCATCAATCCAGGAGTACATCAACAAGTTTGATAGGATCATATCGGATTTGAATGACATTGATATGAAAGTAGAAGACGAAGGTCAAGCACTTCTACTACTTCTTTCTTTACCAAAGTCTTATGAGAACCTGGTACAAACATTGATGCTCGTAGGTGACAATTTTTGAAGATGGATGAGACTAGAACGTCGCTTCTAGCAGATGATCTTTGGAAAATTATAACTAGTGACATGGCTACTAATGATAACAAGGAGAAGGCACAGAGATTGTTTGTAAGAGGAAGGAGCAATGAGCGAGGAAAAGGCAAGGGGTGATACGAGTCGCCGTGCGAGCACATTTGATCGCGGAATTATCAAAGGTGGGTTGAGAAGAGGATGATAGAAACACAGAACAATTCAGTATGTGGTGAATGAAAATACCTTCTCTAGATTATGAAGAATCAATTATTACAAATCTCTCCCTCACAATCTCGCTAGAATCGAGAACAACCTCTCATTCCTCTCTAAACCCTAATACAATGCTTAGAACTTCTCTCTGATCTAAGATCCTGTTTAAAAACCCTAAACAACTTTTTATATAGGTCTACAAACATAGATGGCAAAGTGGTAAATAGCCAAGCCTAAACCTAACAGGAATTCGTGCAAACAGAAAGCCAAACGAACCAGGAAACCTTCGATGAGTCGACTCACAACTGAGATGAGTCGACTCGTCCAAAAACTGGACAAAGCACAAAACCAGCAATGAGTCGACTCATGACTGAGATGAGTCGACTCGTCAGAGACTGGTGACAAACAGCTGGGTTTTGTGAGTCGACTAATGACAGGCATGAGTCGAATCAACCTGATGAGTCGACTCATGACTGTTATCAGTCGACTCACGGGCTAAAAATTAGATTCTTCGATTCTTCGATTCGCCGTCTTGTTCCACGCTTCAACCTATGTTCCACTATGTTATTTTATACCTCTATTCTCATGCTATTATGAGAATTATCTATTCTCAAGCTCTCATGAGGATCGCTAAGTTCCAAAGAGAAGGTACACCCGTATCATAGGTCCCTCCTTTAGGAACTTGAAGTCCCGTTCAAGTTAGAACTTTTGCTAAGGAAACTCTCGAGCTCCTCTATCTTTTCTGCACCATCTGGCCTTGCTAGGAACCTGATATGGATGTATAATTGGAAACGACTCCTTCGCTCCTCGCCTTGTCGTAGCCGTCCTCCGCTCCAACACGCAATCCTCTTTCAATGGCTTTTCTCGAAGACTAATGCACAGCGAGATAAACTTCCTACTTGCATTCACTAGCCTCTTCACTTGCGCTACCGTCCCCAAGATTGTCTTCCTCGGAAGAGACGCCGAACGAAATATGAACTTTTCACCACCTTTGGTGAATGTATACTTCTGAACCCGCCTCTCGTAGATTGTACATCTATCCCATAAGTACGGATTACCCAGTATAATCTGACAAACATCCAATAGAACTACATCGCACGTGACCTCATCAATATACAACTCATGGAGTGCAAATCTGACAGTGCATTGATCAACTACACTCAGTCTCTCCTTCTTCTGAATCCACCCCAATGGATAGGACTTCGGATGCTTGACCGTCTTCAGACCCAGTTTCTGAACCAAGGCCTCGGATATCAAATTTTTCTCACTGCCCGGATCAACAATGGCTTCAACTAAACTGGTCTTCACTTGCAACTTAAGCACAAAGAGTTACTCTCTCGAGTCGTCATCCTCCTTCGTGGCCTGTTTCCCCGCCATAAGGTTGAGACTGCTGTTGGGCTCTGTCATCCTAGGAACTTCCTTCGGACCCTATGCTATCACGTATGTCTTTTTCTCCTCTTTCTTCTTCAACCCTCATGGCTTGAGATGAGGATACTTCTCCCAGCACCGATCAGCTACGTGCCCTATCTTCTCGCAATGACCACAAATTAGCCCTGCTTTCCCTGGATCACCCTTCTTCCTCTCCTCCTTAGATTGAGAATCACTAGACTCGCCTCCAACTTGCTTTGCGTCTCTCTTTGCTTCATTGCTCTTCTTCTATTTGCCCTCAATGGCAATAGCCTTCACGATCGCCTCTGTAATAGTCTCAACCGTGAATAACTTTATCTCCTTCCGGATGTAATCACTCAAACCCGCCATATACTTCATAAACACAGAATATTCCTCTGTCGCAATGTTAAGAACCATCGCCTACTGTTGGAACTCCGTGGTGTATTTTTGAACAGTTTGATTGACCCTTTGGCGCAAGCCATACCACTTGTACCAACGCTCCTCAAGGAATCCCACCGGGTAGAACTGCTTCCTTAGTAACTCCTTAAACTTATTCTACGACACCGCCTTCTTCTCCTGCTTGCAGTAGGATTTTCACCATGTCAACACGTGCCCTGAAAGCTTCAAAGTCACGAACACAATCTTCTCTTTTGACGAATAGCCATAAAGAGTAAAATACATCTCCATCCGCTCGATCCAGTCATCAAGCCTCTCGACGTCAACACTCCCATCATAAACAGGAATCTCCACCTTGAAGTTAATCTTCAGGTTCTGGTAAGAATTCTTACTCCCTTGATGCAACGCAGCCTTAACGGTATCCTCCTCCTCGTCGGGATCTGAATCCACTTTCTCCACATTGGACTCCATAATTTTCTTCTTAGATTTTGAAGAAGATTCACCTTGTTTGTCACCTCCATGGATAAGACTGACGAGTTGTGTGAGAGTCGACCCTATCGTCTCGATCTGCTTCTCCAATGCATCAATCCTCGCTGAATTGTCTCCTTCAGCCATCTTCTTCTTCCTTAAAACCTAGACTCCTTCCAATAAAATAAGGATCTCACCTAACTTCTTGTATTGCGATCGAGTCAGGATCATACACAGGATGCCCCCTTAATAGGATCTGATCGTTCTGATACCAACTTAAAATGAGTCGCCGTAAGAGCACCTTTGATCGCGGAATTATCAAAGGTGGGTTGAGAAGATGATGACAGAAACACAAAACAATTCAGTATGTGACGAAGGAAAATATATTATCTAGATTATGAAGAATCAATTATTACAAATCTCTCCCTCACAATCTCGCTAGAATCGAGAACAACCTCTCAATCCTCTCTAAACCCTAATACAATGCTTAGAACTTCTCTCTGATCTAAGATCCTGTTTAGAAACCCTAAACAACTCTTTATATAGGTGTACAAACATGGATGGCAAAGTGGTAAATAACTAAGCCTAAATCCAATAGGAATTCGTGCAAATAGAAAGCCAAATGAACTAGGAAACCTTCGATGAGTTGACTCATAACTGAGATGAGTCGACTCGTCCGAAAACTGGACAAAGCACAAAACCAGCAATGAGTCGACTCATGACTGAGATGAGTCGACTCATCAGAGACTGGTGACAAACGGCTGGGTTTCGTGAGTTGACTCATGATAGGCATGAGTCGACTCAACCTGATGAGTCGACTCATGACTGTTATGAGTCGACTCACGGGTTAAAAATTGGATTCTTCGATTCTTCGATTCACCGTCTCGTTCCACGCTTCAACCTGTGTTCCACTATGTTGTTTTACACCTCTATTCTCATGCTATTATGAGAATCATCTATCCTTAAGCTCCTATGAGGATCGCTAAGTTCCGAAGAGAAGATACACTCGTATCAAGGGAGGAAAGTCTAGATCAAAATTAAGACCTCTTGTAGGAAGATCGTGTTTCAAATGCAGTGAGCTTGGGTATTTCAAGGTCGACTGTCCTAACAAGAGAATAGGTGGGAAGAAGAACAATAAGAAAAACGAAAGAAGAGAAGGCAAAGAAGAGGCGAGTAATGTTTCGGAGGAAGGGAGCGAAAAAGAATGCTACGTCGTTACGGATGGTGAAGATATCTCTGGTAAGTGGATTCTTGACTCGGGTAGCTCTTACCGTATTGATGTGGAATAACCATGCTTGTAAAATAGTAGGGCTTGGTGATATCAGAATCAAGATGCATGATACAGTGGTTAGAACCCTGACAGATGTGAGACATGTTCCTGACTTACGGAAGAATCTTATCTCTATTGGTGCTTTGGACTCCGATGGTTGCAAGATAGGTATAAAGAACGGAGTAAAGAAGGTTGTTCGAGGTTCCTTAGTAGTGATGAAGGGCATTCGTCATGGTAACATATATACTCTCTCGGGTACGATAGTGACATGATATACAACAGTTGGAACTGATGGAAGTGATGGAGACTCATGTAAGCACACTCGGTTATGGCATAGGCGGCTTGGGTACATGTCAGAAAAGGGTCTAGATCTGCTTGGTAAGGAAGATTTGCTGAAGAACATAAAGAAACCTTACATGGATTTTTGTGAGGATTGTGTGTACGGAAAGGCGCACAGGGTACAGTTTTTGAAAAAGCAAGCACAAGAATAGAGGTATATTAGACTATATACATACAGATGTTTAGGGTCCGGCTTCGACAACTTCCAATGGTAGTTCCAGATGTTTTGTCTCGTTTATAGATGATTACTCTAGGTATGCTTGGATTTATTTTCTTAAGCATAAGAATGATGTATTCGAGAAATTCAAGAAGTGGAAAGCAATGGTTGAGAACAGAACAGGCAAGAAATTACAGACACTGAGATCTGATAACAGTACAGAGTATACAGAGGGTGCATTCAAGAAGTTTTGTGATCAGGAGCGTATTGCTCGACACTTGTAAAACCCCATAAATTTAAATATATTATGATAAATAATAATAAATATGTTATATGGTGATAAATAACATATATTGATGTTTGAGCCTGAATCTGGAAAAAAACTAGTTAAGCGTTTATATATTTATCACACTGATACAGTTAGAATATGGGAAAACTCAAAATATAAAAGTTATAGGCATCTTCAACAGCTTTTTAAAAAATATTAAATCACCTTATTCCGAAGTCATATGTGAAAGTTACAGCCAAAATACTAAACATAATTTACAAAAATACAGAGTAGTTGACTACACCGTATTGTAGTCGACTGGCGGGGGTTTCCTGGGAACGCCAGGTTTGATTTCGGGTCTGTTTTGTTATATTTTGACCTAATAATATGTAGGAGTATATTTACGCATTTTTCCTGAGTTATAAAGGGCTTTTCACGAAAGCTTTAGCAGCAGCCACCCCCTCTCTCAAATCCTAAATCATAGATCTCAGTTTGACCTTTCTCTGAGGTGTTTGTTGAAGGAAAAGCAAGGTTTTACGGTGCTTTGCAGAGGAGGGATCTTGCACGTGTGTCCAAAGGCTTGACATGACATTTTAGGCAAGATCACTTGTATCCAAACCTGCACCCTTAGTTAATGAATAATTTAAGACGTTTAAATCGATGTTTTACATGTTTAGATCTTAATCTAATGTGAAAAGGATTAAAATTTTGATATTAGCGGTAAACAAATGTTAGATCTACATGGTGTTCTTGCTGTTTATGATAGAAAAGTGATCATGATTACTAGGGTTGTTTTCAAATTTTGTTTTTAATGGTTAAATCATGCTTATGACATGTTTAAATCCTAGTTCGACCTTTATTTAAGGGTTCTATGTTATATTCATGCTTAAACCCTAGACTTGTGATAAAAGAGCTTACATGTTAACTAAGTCTTATTAAACCCTAGGTTTAGGATATTTTTGATTCTGTAAATATGAATAAATGAAATTATATCAGTTTCAAGCTTAATATGCAAGCATGCCCATGTTGATTTAATCGAAAACTACAGTTTATGTCAATTTCTTGATTAATGAGAATATTAAACCTAATTAGTTGAATCAAGGGTTTAAATAATCATGGAGATGACTCTTTTGATTTGTATTTACTAGTTTTGTACTGTATTAAAGCATGATAACCACGTGACGATTGCTAAGTGTTTGTATGTACACGGAGTTGTGCATGTTTCTACTTAGTAGTCGACTACTAAGAGTAGTAGTCGACTACTAATGTTCAGTTTGGTTTTACAGAAACTGTCTGATTACAGAGTAGTCGATTAATATATAGTGTAGTCAACTACTAATACTGATTCATGTTTTACAGAGTCTGAGTAGACTCGGCGTAGTAAGGTACTAAGGTTAGTAGTCAACTACTAAGGTTAGTAGTCGACTACTAAGGCTTGATCCTGAGTTTTGTTTTGTATTTATTCGAGATGTGTTTGCGGGGTTCGAGCCACACTTCCTCACATGTAATTACACGAATACACAAGTACAATGGTATTGCACACACATGAGTATCCCAAGGGGGGATTTGACAAGAATTGGGTTTTTTATAATAGAGTTAGAGATTGTTCATACACTCGTTGGAAATCGTTAATGAGCACAACTCAGTATTATATGGGATAGTGCGCCGATATATCAGATTTACACAGTTTATACATGAGATGGATATCGTTGATGAGCTCAGCTTAGTACTACATGAGGTGGTGCGTCGATATTTTCATATGTACAGGCCATTTAGTCGGGTTTGGATGCTTTGTATAGCAGTCCGTCCACATGAGTGTGCGATGAGGCTTGTAAACCGTATAATTATGAGGCTTGTGAGGCCATCTATTTGGATACCTATATGGTAGGCCGTCCCGCACTCAGGCTACGTGTTGGGATCGCGATGAGACTAATGAGCCATGTACACTGTTTAGGATACCTACAGGGTAGTCCGTTGCAAATGATGATGCTAAGTTTCAAAATCTTGTAAAGAGTTGCACTGAGATAGCTAATTGATAGCCTGAGTCTTTGGTGGATGTCAGCTATGGATTTGATTCATCATTGAGATATATGACCGGGATACTTTTTTCTTGAAAGTATTTATTCTATCTCCACAGTGATAGTGGAGGATAATATAAATATGATGTAATGATGTCTTTATTTCCTTTATTGCTTTCTTTATGTCTTAGTTGGGATCAATGATTAGCGATTCATAATTTGAGACATATGGTATATACATGAGGGTTTCCTTGTTTGGATTATTTCGCTTGACGTACCAGTCACATGTTGTGGGTTTCTAATTATTGATTTCATATAGGTTGTTTATTCTTAGTTCGGTATTAATTTTTAGATATCTACAATTTGAGACAATGGTATATACATGATGGTTTCCTTTTTTGGATTATTCCGCTCGACGTACTACGTCTCGTGTTGTAGGTTTCTAAATGTTAATTCCACCTAGATATAGAGAAAATGAATCTAGGTAGACTATGCTTAATAGATAGAGCCTCCACCCCATCTAGTAGCCCTTCCCCTAAGGACGGATGAAGGTAATCTTGCTGTAGCACGCTGATGCTCTTTGTGTGGTTCTTTTTATTGTTCGTCTTTTCTTTCAGACGGTACAGGTGTACAGAGAGCCGCGAAATGACGGAGTTCTTGCATAGTCATCATCACATGAGTATTAGTAGAGGCTCCACAGTAGATTTTACATTTTTGTTCAGACATTAGTATTTCATTTCCATATTATAAAGGTAGTGTGCCTTAGTACGATATTTATTTGATTCATGATGAGACTATTTATCTCAAACAGTAGATGTATTTCTATTGAGACATGATTTTTATTTATGAGATATCTCATTTTTTTATCATGTCTATCGTGTTCAATTTTTATTTTGCCTGTTTTGTACCTGCTTTTCTTTGATTCCACTAGAGGATACTGCTGTGATTGGTGAAACGTATTTATGCACAAGTGTGGGTGCATAGCAGGTTTGACATATCTGGGTTCACTATTGATTGTAGCCTTGTGTGAAACCATGAGCGTCACAGTTGGTATCCGAGCTCTAGTTCCAGCATCCTTAGGATCATTCATGTGTCATATTATGGAGCTAGGATAGAGTTTTTTAGGAATCATGTATAGAGTCCGCTAGAAATTCCTAGAATGAGTGAGGACGTTATACACCTATATTCAAAAATTTTAAAATTTTTTATGATAACTAAATTTTAGCTTGATTGAAAAGTATTTGTGTGAATACTTATCGTGATAGGTTATGTTGTATATATATGTTTGCGACCTCATTTACTATGTTAATTAAGCTCTCCTCTTGGTATATTAAACATCGGGACAAGGACGTGGTCGAGATAAAGCTCGTACCCAGAGAGCTAGCAAGTAGAGCACAAGCCACAGCAGGCTCCATAGTATTTGATCGACTTGGTAACTCCAATTGTAGAGGTAGAGACTAGCAACTATTGAGGAGCGAGTAACGATCCAGTTACACTTTCTAAAGTTCCACCACCAGTCATACCAGTCGTACCGATTGAAGAGGCAATATCGACGATTACACCATCACCACAACCAACTATTAATAAAGCCACAAAGCAGGAAGCTTGGTTCTATAAGAATGAGAAATACATCAGAAGATGAGAGCATCAGAGCTTTAGGGCATATTGGACTCATTTTCAACCTATAAATGGAATGGATATGTGTGAATTATTTTTTTTTATATGCTTAACGTCGACTTCGTACATAAGTGGAGATTAGTTATATTCAGCTTAAAGGACAATGCCAGAGGATAGCACCGATTTTAGTTTACGCCAGAGCGGCGAATATCAATTTCATGGAAGGTTCATGTACTATTTTGATAAGCAGCTAAAACTAACCCGATTGGAGCAGGGAGACGTACTAAGAGTTAATTTTGGAAGCAGGATTGTCCAAAGATCAGGGCAAGGACAAGAAACTTTTTATAAGACGGGGAGGACCCAACAATGGGGTAAGAATTTTCATCACCACCAGTAGAATAGTGGTCAGAGTCAGCAGTCATAGGGCCACAGTTGCGGCCAGTAGCAGAGGATTAAGGCACCGCCTACCATTTCGAGGATCAAGGGGCCAGTAGGCCAAATAAACGCTATCCAAGAGATTCCTGAGGGGCAGATAGTCCTATAGATTCCACCGCTTGCAACACAGCAGTCGCCAGCCATCGGCAGAGTTTATGTAGCCGTACCATGTGATTACGGTGCAAGAAGAGCAATAGTGGAAGGTTCTTCCTTAGTGATTTCTTTTCCAGCTCGGATCTTGTTTGATTCAGGAGCTTCGTATTCTTTTATCTCTCATTACCTTCATGGATAGGTTTCAGCTAGTTGCACATCTCTTAGATGTCCGTTATCCATCTCTACTCCTTTGGGAGAGGCATCCCTCTTAGAGAGTATTTGTAGAAGATGCATTATTCAGCTTAGATGAGTCTAAGTTCATAGTTTGTTTATTTGTTTCGTGTATATATCCGAGCCTGATGTGATTTTTGGTATGGATTGGTTATTTTCCTACCACGTTAGTATCGACTGTTTTGGCAAAGACAGTCAACTTGTGAGAATTCAATAGATTTGTATAGATTGTAGCAACCTCATAGGGTAACCAAAATGAAGAGTCATTTCTGGCATACGTCGAGGAGGTGATGGAACGAGATCGGGGTGCAAATTTGAGTGAGACATGAGCGATCTCACAGTATCATAATATCTTGCAGGACATACCAGGATTACCTCCAGTGAGAGAGGTTGAGTTTTACATTGAGTTACAGTTAGACATAACACCGATACCCCGAGCACCTTATCGTATGGCTCTGTTGAGATGAGGAAGCTTTAGATCCAGTTAGATATCCAGTACAGGAGATTTATGACTTGTTTGATTGGTAGAGCATAGTTGAGCGTAGTTTATTAAAGATTGATCTTCATTCCAGTTATCATCTATTGCGGATTTGGGAGATGGATATACCCAAGACCGCCTTTCTGACTTGATGTGAGTTTTTGGAGTTTCTTGTCATGCCATTTGCGTTGACCATTGCACCTGCAATATTCATTGCTTTGATGAATTGGATTTTCTATCCATATTTAGACTAGTTCGTGATCGTGTTCATCGACGACATTCTTATTTATTCAAGATCAGAGGCTGAGCATGAGCAGTACTTACGGTTAGCATTACAGACTTTGCAGGATCATCAGCTATACGCTACATTCAGTAAGTATGAATTTTAGTTATCAGAGATCAGAATTTCGGACCATGTTATCAGCCAGGAGGGCATCACAGTAAATCCAGCTAAGGTGGAGACCGTTTCAGAGATTCATAGCATCTTAGGTTTGACTAGCTAATATAAGAAGTTACTTCAAGATTTATGAAAATTTTGATGTCACTTATACGCCTACGAAAAATTGTGTACAATTTATTTGGAGCACAGAGTGCTAGAAAATATATGAGGCTTTAAAAACTAAATTGATTACATCATTAGTGATGGTTATTCTGAGCAGTGATAAGATTTTTGGCTGTTTACATGTATGTGTAGTTATCAGGTCTTAGAGGTGTTTTGACGCAGACCCAAAGAGTAAAGACTTATATTTCAATATAATTGAGGACTCATGGATAAAATTATCCACACATGATTTGGAGTTAGCAACAGCGGTCTTCGTACTGAAGAAGTATAGACATCATTTGTATGGAATACAATTTAAGCGATATGCGGATTATCAGAGTTTGAAATACCTTTTTAGAAATTTAACCGGAAGTAGTGGCAAAGAGTCGAGTTTATTAAAGATTATGAGTTTGCGATTTAGTATTAATTAGGAAAAGACGAGCGTTGTAGTAGACACGTTGAGAAGGAAGCGTCGTTGAGAGATTATAGTTTTAAAATGTTTAATGTTTATTGTATCGAGAACTTTAAACTCTCAGCCAGATTAGCTTTAGACAGGAGATTAGCAGAAACAACATTTTCTTAGGAGCTTTATCAGTGAAGTCATCTTGGAGTTATGGAAAGATCAGTACCTAGATTATAGTGAGTTGAACAAGGTCACTATCCGGAATCAGTATCTATTACCAAGGATTGACGACTTGTTTGATCAGCTGCATGGAGCGCAGCATTTCTCGAAGATTAATCTTCGTTCTGACTATCATCAGTTGCGGATTCAGGAGATGGATATTCCTAAAATTACCTTTTTGACTCGATATGGGTCCTTCGAGTTTCTTGTCGTGCCATTTGGGCTAACCAATGCACCCGATGTATTCATGGATTTAATGAACCAAATTTTCTGTCCACATTTGGACAAATTCATGATCGTACTCATCGATAATATTCTTGTTTATCTGAGATCGGAGGCAGAGCACGAGCAGCATCTTCGATTGGCATTGCAGACCTTGCGGGAGCATTAGTTATATGTCAAGTTCAGTAAATGCAAGTTTTGTCTTTCTGAAGTCTGATTTTTGGGCCATGTCATCAGTAAGGAGGGTATTGCAGTAGACCCAGCAAAGATGGAGGTAGTACTTAATTAGGAGCCGCCGAAGACAGCTTCAGAGATCCGTAGTTTCTTTGGTTTAGTAGGCTATTACAAGAAGTTTATTCAGGATTTCTCAAAGATTGTGACGCCACTTACACACTAGCACGGAGTGCCAGGAGGCCTTTGAGATTCTAAAGGCTAAGTTGATTACAGCGTCGGTATTGATTATTCCGAATAGTGACAGGACCTTCATAGTTTATACAGATGTGTTGTTATTGGGTCTAGGAGGTGGTTTGATGCAGACCCAGAGAGTAGTGGCATACATATCATGGTAGCTAATAAAATAAGCATTATTATCCCATGCATGACTTGAAGCTTGCAGCAGTAGTCTTTGCACTGAAGACATGAAGACATTATCTGTATGGAGTGCAGTTCGAGCTTTTCATGGATCATCAGAGTTTAAAGTTTCTTTTCACTCAGAAAGAGCTAAATCAGAGACAACGACAATGGGTTGAGTTTATCAAATACTACGAGTTTAAGATTCAGTATCATCTGGGAAAGACGAGTGTTGTAGCAGATGTATTGAGTAGGAAGCGTCGTTGTGAGATTACAATTTTGTAATGTTTATTGTATCGAAATCTTTACACCCTCAGCCAGTTTAACTTTAGGTAGGAAATTAGCGAAAGCAGCGTTTCCTTAGGAGCTTTATCAGTGCAGTCATCTTGGAGTGATAGAAAGATCAGCACCCAGATAGGAGATTCTTAGATTAAAATCAGAAAGAAGGGGACTTTTATAGAGACTAAGGCAGAATGAACCATCGAAACAGATGGGGGTTTTCGAATGAAGGGCCGACTAGTAGTGTCGGGAAATTCATAACTAAAGAAGGACTTATTCGACAAGGAGTATCGTACCAGATACGCAGTGCATCCAGGCATAACAAAAATGTACAAGGACCTGAAGAGACACTTTTGGTAGAACGGCATGCGCAGAGAGATTACAGAATATGTGGCTAAGTGCTTTAATTGCCAGCAAGGGAAGGCAGAACACCAGAGAGCAGTAGGAACCGTACAGTCTTTACCCATTCCGGAGTGGAAATGGGAATATATTTTCATGGACTTCATTGTAGGATTACCGAGATCGAAGAAGGGGAACGATTCAATTTGGGTGATAGTTGATTGATTGACGAAGTCAGCACATTTTATACCAATAAAGACAACCTATACTGCGGAGATTTATGCGAAGATATTTATCCAAAAAATTGTGAGATTGCATGGAGTTCTAGAGACGATCGTATCAGACTGAGGCTCAGTTGTCACTTCGCATTCCTGGAGGAGTTTCCAAAATTCCTTTGGTAGTACATTGTCATACTCCAGTGTTTTCCAGTCGCAGACAGATAGGCAAACAGAAAGAGTTAACAATGTATTGGAGGACATGTTGTGAGCATGTGTCATAAGCTTTTAGGGTAGTTGGGAGGAGCACATCCTATTAATTAAATTTGTTTATAATAATAGTTATCAAGTAACTATTGGGATGGCATCGTATAAAGTATTGTACGGGAGGCCTTACAGATCGCCTATTTGTTGAGCAGAACCGGAGAACAGCCTATTGCTTGGACCAAAATTAGCGAGACAGACCACAGAGAAGGTAGCAAGAATTCGGGAGTGCATTCTTACAGTGTAAAGTCGTTAGAAGAGTTATACAGATCAGAGACGACGGCCGTTAAAGTTTCAGGTTGGGGACTATGTATTGTTGAAAGTGTCACCAATAAAGGGAGTTCAGCGATTTGGTAGACGGGAAAAGCTTACCCCGATGTATATTGGTCTGTTTAGGATAGTGGATCGCATTGGAGCCATTTCATATCGGCTAGATCTTCCAACATCGATGTCACGTATACACAATGTCTTCCATGTTTCGATGCTTAAGAAACATCTACGTGATAAGGAGCAGTAACGAGTGTTGGACGCACCAGAGATTGAACTTCATGATGATTTGACTACAATTGAGATTCTTGGATGTATTCTTGCCAAGGAGGGCAAGAAGCTTAGAAATAAAATGATACCCTTAGTCAAAGTTCAATGGAACCGGAAAGGAGCTAAGAAGGTTTCTTGGGGTTGTGATAAGGATATGCGTCGCGATGACCCATATCTAATTGAGCAAGTAAATTGTTTTACTATGATCTGCTTGTGTTTGTGATTATCTATATGCTCATATCTATACTTAACGCTAGAATGATGGTATTAGCACTTAGCTCCTAATTATTCGGAACACATGGTATATATATGGGGGGCTCCTTATTTAGATTTTTCACCCGACGTACTTGTTCTGCTTAGTTAGGAGTTAAGTAGGAGTATTCGCATTCTAAATGGTTAAGTGTAGATATTACTATGTTTCATATATGAAAATAATAGTACGAGATGTGTATGTGAGGGTTTCATTATATGGATTATCCCCTCAACGTGCTTTTCTGGTATTATTAATCTCTAAGATACGATTACGTAATTTCGGGGACGAAATTCTTTTAAGGGAGAAGAATGTAAAGCCTTGTAAATTTGAATATATTATGATAAATAATAATAAATATGTTATATGGTGATAAATAACATATATTGATGTTTGAGTATGCTATCGATTGATTTGAGATTAATCCAATGTATATATGAATATAGGAGTGAAATCATGCACAACATGCACGAGCCTGAATCTGGAAAAATAACCAGTTAAGAGTTTATATATTTTACACACTGATACGGTTAGAATCTGGGAAAACTCAAAAGATAAAATTTGTAGGTATCTTCAACAGATTTTCAAAAAATCTTAAGTCACCTTATTCCGAGGTCGGATGTGAAAGTTATACTAAACACAATTTATAGAAATACAGAGTAGTCAACTACACTATATTGTAGTCGACTAGCAGGGGTTTTCTTGGGAACGCCAGGTTTGATTTCGGGTCTATTTTGCTTTATTTCGACCCGATAATGTGTAGGAGTATATATACATGTTTTTCCTAAGTTGTAAAGGACTTTTCACAAAATTTTTAGCAGCAGCCACCCCCTCTCTCAAATCCTAAACCCTAAATCTCAGTTTGACCTTTCTCTGAGGTGTTTGTCGAAGGAACAACAAGGTTTTACGGCATTTGGCAGAGCAGGGATCTTGCACGTGTGTCCAGAGGCTCGACGTGACATTTCAGGCAAGATTACTTGCATCCAAACATGCACCCTTAGTTAATGAATGATTTAAGATGTTTAAATCGACGTTTTACATGTTTAGATCTTAATCTAATGTGAAAAAGATTAAAATTTTGATATTAGCGGTAAACAAATGTAGATCTACATAGTGTTCTTACTGTTTATGATAGAAAAGTGATCATAATTAATAGGGTTGTTTTCAAATTTTGTTTTTAATGGTTAAATCATGCTTAGGACATGTTTTAACCCTAATTCGACCTTTATTTGAGGGTTCTATGTTATATTCATGCTTAAACCCTAGACTTATGATAAAAGAGCTTACATGCTAATTAAGTCTGATTAAACCCTAGGTTTGGAATATTTTTGATTCTTTAAATATGAATAAACAAAATTATATCAGTTTCAAGCTTAATATGCAAGCATGCTCATCTTGATTTAATCAAAAACTAGGGTTTATGTCAATTTCTTGATTAATGAGAAGATTAAACCTAATTAGTTGAATCAAATGTTTAAATAATCATGGAGATGATTCCTTTGATTTGTATTTACTAGTTTTGTATTGTATTAAAGCATGATAATCACCTTATGATTGCTAAGTGTTGTATGTACACGGAGTTGTGCATGTTTCTGCTTAGTAGCCGACTACTAAGAGTAGTAGTCGACTACTAATGTTCGGTTTGGTTTTACATAAACTGTCTGATTACAGAGTAGCCGATTAATATACAGTGTAGCCAACTACTAATACTGATTCATACTTTATAGAGTCTGAGTTGTTTTGTATTTGTTCGAGATGTGTTTGCGGGGTTCGAGCTGCACTTCCTCACATGTAATTACACGAATACACAAGAACAGTGGTATTGCACACACATGAGTATCCCAAGGGGAGATTTGACAAGAATTGGGTTCTTTATAATAGAGTTAGAGATTGTTCATACACTTGTTGGATATCGTTAATGAGCATAACTCAGTACTATATAGGATAGTGTGTCGATATACCAGATTTACACAGTTAATACATGAGATGGATATCATTGATGAGCTTAGCACAGTACCACATGAGGTGATGCGTCGATATTCTATATGTACAGGCCATTGAGTAAGGTTTGGATGCTTTGTATAGCAGTCCGTCCACATGAGAGTGCGATAAGGCTTGTGAGCCGTATAATTATGAGGCTTGTGAGGCCATCTATTTGGATACCTATATGGTAGTCCGTCCCGCACTCAGGCTATATGCTGAGATCGCGATGAGACTAATGAGTCGTGTACACTATTTAGGATACCTAACAGGGTAGTCTGTTGCACATGATGATGCTAAGTTTTAAAATCTTGCAAAGAGTTGTACTGAGATAGCTAATTTATAGCCTGAGTCTTTGGTGGATGTCAGTTATGGATGTGATTCATCATTGAGATATATGACCGGGATTCTTTTCTCTTGAAAGTGTTGATTCTACCTCCACAATGATAGTGGAGGATAATATAAATACGATGTAAGTATGTATTTATTTTCTTTATTGCTTTATTTATGTCTTAGTTGGGATCAATGATTATCGATTCATAATTTGAGACATATGCTATATACATGAGGGTTTTCTTATTTGGATTATTTCGCTCGACATACCAGTCTCTTGTTGTGGTTTTCTAATTGTTGATTTTATATAGGTTGCTTATTCTTAGTTCAGTATTAATTTTTAGATATCTATAATTTGAGACAATGGTATATACATGAGGGTTTCTTTATTTGGATTATTTCGATCGACATACTACATCTCGTGTTGTAAGTTTTTAAATGTTAATTTTACTTAGATATATGGAAAATAAATGTAGGTAGACTATGCTTAATAGATAGAGCCTTCACTCCATCTAGTAGCCCTTTCCCTAGGGGCGGATGGAGGTGATCTTGTTATAGCACCCAGACGCTCTTTTTGTGATTATTTTTGTTGTTCTTCTTTTCTTTCAAGCGGTACAAGGGTACGGAGATCCGTAGGATGACAGAGCTCTTACATAGTCACCGTCACATAAGTATTAGTAGAGGCTCTACAGTAGATTTTACATTTTTGTTCAGACATTAGTATTTCATTTCCATTTTATAAAGGCAGTGTGCCTTAGTACGATATTTATTTGATTCGTGATGAGACTATTTATCTCAGATAGTAGATGTATTTCTGTTGAGACATGATTTTCATTTATGAGATATCTCCTTCTTTATCATGTCAATCGTGTTCAGTTCTTTATTTGGCTTGTTTTGTACATGCACTTTTCTTTGATTCCACTAGAGGATACTGTTGTAATTGGTGAAATGTGTTTATGCACAAGTGTGGGTGCATGGCAAGTTTGATATCTCTGGGTTCACCTTGGACTGCAGCCTTGTATGAAACCAGGGGCGTCACAACACTGGACAGACAGATTTACACCATAGCAGAATGGAGTCACAGAGAGACTAAACCGTATATTATGAGAGAAAGCAGTGAGTATGCCATCATATGCTGGTTTGGGCAAAGAATGGTGGGCAAAATCAGTTGCTACATCTTGCTACATAGTGAATCGGTCTCCACATTCGATATTGGATGGTGATGTACCCTAACGGGTATGGTCAGGGGAGCATGCAGATTATGATAGGCTCAGGATTTTCGAATGTACAACCTACTACCACGTCAATGAGAAAAAGCTTGATGCGAGAGCCAAGAAGGTAATATTCTTAGGATATGCAGTGAGCATAAAGGGCTATCGCCTTTGGTATACAGAAGATTCCTAGTTTGTGATCAGCAGAGATGTTACCTTTGATGATAAATCCATGATAGCTAGGATATCCAAGAATGATGGTGTTGAGTCTGTTAGAACTTCAAAGTCCCAGGCAAGGTTTTAAATGTCGGCCGATATGTCCGACATGTCAGCCGACATATCGGTTTGAGAGCTTGAGCGACACGATAAATGTCGGCCGATATGTCCGACATGTCAGCCGACATATCGGTTTGAGAGCTTGAGCGACACGACATTGGCGTTTTCAACTCATATGTCGGTTTTTAGAACCAAATCAAAAATATCGGGGCCATATTGGAATATTGGCTGATTTTTCAGCCTTGAAAAATTAGCCGATATGGCCCTTTTTTAGATCTGTTTTTAGTTATCAGGTTTGAGTTTAGTGATAAAAACCCAAACCTGTTTAACCCATTCTCATGTTTAAGGGTTTCATATGAACCCGATAGAAATAATAGAGAAAAATTTGGGCTACAGCGGACTTGGAGCCGATCACTTCTTTCGTGAACGACAACACCCTTCCCCCACCTCCATCTCAGCCCCCCGTCGTCCATCTCCCGTTGTGCCCCGAAACCCGAACCCCAACCGAACTCGAGGGCGATAGGGTATCTTGTCGTCGAGATAAAGAGAAGAGGATGGTCGGTAACTCATCTGAAGGATCCCAAACAGACGAAGAAGAAAAAGAAGAGCCCTGGCACTACCTCCCTGCGACATCACGTCGTCGACACTACCGCCCTGCGACATCGGAATCCACCCATTACCGACGCTGCCCCTAAAATTTATAAAATATACTTATATTGAATTTAGGATGCTTAGATTATATTTAGGATATGATATTATATATATACACTCCACCCGATATGGCAATCCGATATTTAGTCCATGTCCCCCGATATATCCCCAATTTTCACTATCTGACATAGATTTCAGTCGTCTAACATGAACCCGACATCCGACATTTAAAACCTTAGTTCCAGGTGATTGAGATAGAACCTAAGGACCAACTAGGTTCTAGTCGTGTTCAAGAGGAAGATCATGGAGACACTCAGGAAAAGAGTGATAATGAGCTTGAACAGGAGGAGGTTCAGCAAGAAAATGTACAAGCACTACAATAACAGCAGCTTGAAGATAGTTTGGCTTCCGCTAGGCCAAGGCGAGCATACAAGCAGGTTCTGAAGTTGGGGTCAGATCAGCCTCTGAAGCACTATGGGCATGTAAATTTGGTTGAGTACGCACTATCGATGGAGAATGATGAGTCGGTCACCTTTAAAGAAGCTATTTGGTATATGGATAGTGAGAGTTAGTTGGCTGTGATAGAGAAAGAGATGGAATCTCTCCGGAAGAACCAAACATGGGAGGTAGTCCCATTGCCCATAGGGAAGAAAGCTATTGGTTGTAAGTTGGTGTACAAGAGAAAGGAGGATTCTTCCGAGCTCGGCGGTACAAGGTACAAGGCTAGGACTAGGGGCTAAGGGGTTTGCACAAAGAGAGGGTGTGGATTACAATGAGATTTTTTCTCCGATGGTAAAACACACTTCTATTTGGGTACTATTGAGTATTGTTGCTCATGGTGATCTTGAACTAGAATAACTTGATGTCAAAACGGCCTTCTTGTACGAAGACTTGGAGGAGGAAATCTATATGCATCAGCCTGAGGGTTACAAGATTGAGGATAAGGAGCATCATGTATATTGCTTGAGGAAATCACTTTATAGGTTGAAACAATCTCCTCGGTAGTGGTACAAGGGATTTGACTCCTTCATGCTAAACCATGGGTTTTTCAGAAGCGATTATGATTGTTGTGTCTATATTTGGAAGCTTCGTGAATGTGATTATATCTATCTTCTTTTGTATATGGATGACATGCTTATTGCTTCGAGAAGCATAGTGGAGATAGATAGGTTGAAATCTCAACTTGGTAAAGAGTTCGAGATGAAGGACATGAACGCTGCTAAGAAAATACTAGGTATGGAGATTAGAAGAGAGAGGGCGAATTGGCGATTGTTCTTGAGTCAGAAAGACTACATTGAGCAGATTATCGCAAGGTTTGGCATGCAAAGTGCTAAGTAGTGGTGACTCTATTGGCTCTACATTTTAAGGCTCTCAGGTAAACAATCCCCCACCACAGTAGAAGAAAAGGTACACATGGAGCGTGTTCCTTATGCTAGCACAGTCGGCAGTTTGATGTACGCAATGGTGTGTACACATCCAGATATTTCATAAGCAGTCAGTGTTGTCAGTAGGTTCATGGCGAATTCGAGAAAGACGCATTGGGAAGCAGTGAAATGGGTCCTGAGGTACTTGAAGGGTACCATTGATACGGGTCTGTGTTTTGGTGGAGATACATGTCAGATTAGTTGGTTTGTGGATTCAGATTATGCGGACAATCTAGATAGACGACGATCTACTACAGATTATGTGTTCATAATACATGGTGCTTCAGTTAGTTGGCGATCGATGTTATTGGCTACAGTAACACTTTATACTATAGAGGCTGAGTACATGATCATGGCAGAGGGAGTGAAAGAAGCATTGTGGTTGTGGGGTCTTCTAGATGATTTGGGGGTTGAGCAGGGTTGTGTGAACTTGTGGTGCGATAGGCAGAGTACGATTCATTTAGCTAAGAATCAAGTTCATCATGCTCGTACCAAGAATATCAATGTCAGGTATCATTTTGTACGGGATGTCATAGAGCAAGGTGATATTTCTCTCATGAAGGTGCACACAAATGAGAATCCCGCAGACATGTTGATCAAAGTGGTGGCTAGAAGCATGTTTCAGTATTACTTGAACTTGCTTTATATCAGCCCGTGTTGATCTGCCTAAGAGGGCATAACCTTTCGGCACTATAATGGGGTGAGGTGGAGATCGACTATATGGAGAACAATGTGCAAAACTACGATTAGCTTGATCCCTGATCAGAGGGTACGTAGGTAGCCATGGTATAATGATACAGCTGATTTGGAGTTTCAGATCTCTCTTGTGATGCTCGCAGCGTTCTTCTGGTGTTCGTCCAAAATTTGAGATTTATCAAATGTTGTACAAGGTGTAGAATCGTAAACGCGAGACACCCTGAGGTGTCTCGGCGCGTGACACACCCAGAGGGTGTCTCGGAATCGGGTTTTCCGGACTCGATTTTGATCTATTTTCTTGATATAAATAAGAACTCCGTTCCTAGGGTTTTTTTTCTTAGAGCAGAGTGGTTTGTTCAGAGAAAAAAGGAGAGTTTTTTTTTTCAGATCTGAAATAGGTGAGATCTTGAGGAGAGGAGATAAAGAGGTTGTCTTCTCTTGGGTAAAATCTAAGTTTCATCTCTTTGGGACGAGCTTGTGGGTTGAGCAAGTCGTAGGTGTTCTCCATCATAGTGGAATCTCCCTTCACCCCTCCCTTGAACGTAGACAAGTTTGTCAACCACGTATATCTCTGGTCTCATTTACTTTGGATATTGTTTTCTGTGTATCTGTCATTGCTTGCCGTTCCCTCGATATTCAGATCTAGATTTGATATCGGGAAAAGTGTATATCTCACCTCACTGAAATATTCACTTTTATTATTGTTTCATATCGAAACAGGAACATCGAGGTTGGTTTGAGTTTTGTGTAAACTCAATCAGGGTTTTCTCTCGAGGTGATTCGCTTCCATGGTGAGTGGGCGTGTCGGAGCCCAACACCATGCAATCTTGCTTCTTCGATCAAGTCGTTTCTTCCAAACAACAAATGGACAGTCATCATTGTTTCCACTGACAAAGGCTTCTCACGTATGGTTGATTTCATGGAGATCCATCTTAGTTTCATGTCACTAGACCTCTGCTTTGGATTTGGAAGACTGTACGGGTGAGTTACAAAGATATTTCTCCTCCTTGGCTTTTTCTCTTGTCTTACCCTTTGCTATCTTCGAGTCTGGCCTCAAACTTCCCCGCATCGCCTTTATTGTTATTGTTAGCCTTTTTCTCTTGATCTCTGCGTTATTCCCAGCATTCCATTGGCTTTCAACATCTCTTGAGTTCTGCATAATTGCTTTTACCGGCCACGTTAAAACCTATTTCTTCCCCTGGCTTTTTCCTCGGCTTAGCCTTCGCTACCTTCAAGTCTGGCCTCAAACTTCTCCACATCACCTTTATTGTTATTGTTAGCCTTCTCTCTTGGTCTCTGCGTAATTCTAGCACCTGCATTGATCCACCTTGTTCACCACCATCCCATTGGCTTTCAACATCCATTGTCAAAGCCATCGAGAGGAGCCTGAAGGCCATGCTATAGTTTCCAACAAACCCTTACCTTTATTGAGTAGAGGGTAGAAGGAATTTACATAAGCGGATATGGATGAAAAAACTCAAGTACCCAAATACGTAAACAACTAAACAATTTAATTAACAACATCTAACAGGTCTTCTAATCTGTATATAAACCCTTGTATACAATAATATTCAATCATCAATAAGAGTTATTTTCTCCTTAGTCTAAAAATTTGTTTCCTCCTATGCATTGCAGACATGCTATAGTTGAAGAATTAGCGCGGCTTGGGGCTTCAGTGCATACATGCTCTCGTAATGAGGCAGAGCTTAACAATTGTTTGCAGGAGTGGCAGAAGTTAGATTTTAGCATCACAGGTTCAGTCTGTGATGTATCCTCTCGAGCTGAACGAGAGAAACTAATGGAGAAGGTCTGTTCCACATTCAACGGGACTCTCAACATTCTTGTAAGCATCAAGCAACCTTTAGTTTTCTCATAAATTTATAGTAAACAATCAATGAAATTTTTTGAATCTATGATAGCCTTCCTTTACAATGAAAATGCCCACTTCCAATTTGTCCCAACTCATGTCTTTCTCTCTCTCTTTCTAGATTAATAATGCAGGGACCGGTAGAAGGGAGTCATTCCTGAATTATACATCGGAAGATTTCTCTTTTCTCATGGCTACTAACTTTGAATCGGCTTTCCATCTATGCCAACTTGCCCACCCTCTTCTGAAGGCATCGGGCAGGGGTAGTATTGTAAACATCTCTTCTATTCTGGGAAAAGTAGCTGTAGATAGCGCTGCACTTTATTCAGCAACAAAAGGTAGGAGAACGGCCCTTCTTGTGTGAATACATGGATGAAAGTCTACCTAAAGGCGCTATACATGTCTAATTCTTTTTTGTTATTTTGCTTAGGAGCAATGAACCAACTAACTAGGAATTTAGCATGTGAATGGGCAAAAGACAATATTCGAGCAAATTGTCTTGCGCCTGGGCACATTAGAACGCCACTTCTGCAGCCAGTAAGTCCTACATGTTTCCTTTGATATCGATTTAGCCACGAAGTCAGGTTTTGATGTTATAAGATTTATTTCTTTCTTTTTTCTTTTATCTTTTAAAGAAAAAGAAAGGTTACAGGTGTTGTTATTTCTTGCTTATAGATACTGGAGAACGATGAGGAGTTTAAATCAGAACAACGTGCGCGAACTCCTATGGGACGATTAGGTGAGCCGGAGGAAGTGTCATCTTTGGTTGCATTTCTATGTATGCCTGCTGCTTCATATATCACTGGTCAGGTTATCTGTGTCGATGGAGGTCGCACTGTAAAAGGCTAAGAAAAAATGAGACCATGACAGGAACTTCTTGTTGAATGAATGTTGCTTGATTTATGCTACAGAACTTGATGTTGCAATAAGGCTCTAAACTAGAGTAATTGATGCACAATTTGAATAGCACATGACTGTTTAAGAGCTAGTGGTAGACCTTTGAATTTCTCATCATCACATGATTCATTTGTTATTGTTTCAAATTTTGGCTTGTTTGAAGTCCAGCGTCGATGCAAGAGAAGCTCATATGGTTAATTAAGAATATTGGCGGGAACAAGAGGGTTTCATATAAGGGAATAAAGTGCAGGGGTTTGATAGCATTAATTGAATGTTTTCCTGTGAAGGGTAAGCTTTTTCCCTTGGGGGCCCTTAAATTAGGGTTTTCTGCATATACCTCTCAAATCTTCCATATTTGCAAATTTACCACCCCATATCTTGGTATTTGCAAAACTACCCCCAACTTCTCTCACATTGAACTTTTATGCCCCCTCCTCCTTGGGAGTTTTCATTTTTTAAACAAGTGTTGCAACCTTATTGGTGATTATTAAAAATTTTGTACTATTTAAAAATCAACATTGTTATATATGGGAGTGGCACAAAAACCTAATGTGAGAGGCACATTAGGTAGTCCTTACTTAAAAATAGTCCAGACCAGATTAAAAACGAACAAGGGCTAGCTTAGAGGATGATCTTGCAAATACCAAGATTTAATTTAGGTGTAAATTTATAAATATGGAAGATTTGACGGGTATAACAACAGGAAAGTCAAATTCAGTAGGATTAGGTCTGCTGGTTCTTCTTGATGGTATTGGAATCCAATTTGATTACCGTTAATTAGTACGGCCCAATTATTAATAAACATAAAATAATTTGGCATTTAGAGTGTTGTTGGATTAGGATTCACCTTTCAAGTATCTTTAACTAGGGTATACATTAAAACAAAACTAAAAAGTTAAAAAACTCACCAGAGAATAACACCTCATCTTCCACCTTCTCTAAATTTTTTGACACGTTCCATATCATCTAATCCATCCACTTAAATTGCTATTATATCTTAACCTTTAATTCATACACACACACACAACACACACACACACACACACTAGTTTTTATGCACGCGCATTGCACGTGGTTAACTATCATAATTATTTATTTTTAGTTTATTTCCTTACTAAAATTTATTCTTCGATTTCAATTTGATAGTTTTTGCTCACTTATGTCTCTAAAGTTTAGTATTGTAATTATTTATCTTTTTAATGTTTATTTGAATGGCTACACCCAATTTTAAGTTTCATGCTGATAATATTTGAATTGACACGAATCAACGTGAAATCAATTTCAATATTCATGTTCTTTGGATTGACATAAAATAAAGCTTTACCTAAGGAAGTATAGTGTTACAAAACTAAAAAATACTTAAAATAGCATTATAATAGTGTATGAGGAATAATTAAAGCTAATAAGCCTAAACGATTGATTAGAAGTGGCTAAAATAGCACAAAAAGGAATATGGATTTTATTCCTAATCATTGATAGACTTCATTAAAAACCATAAACTAAATATTAATACTAACTCTAGTATAATTTATGTGATAAAAGCGTCCATAAAATAAGTATATAAAAATATTTAAAATTTCGTGAAAATCTCTTCCAAATATTCCAAATTTTACTCAAAAAATAGGCTATTCTATAAAATATTAAGAAAATATTGTCTTTTATTCTTTCTGTTTTATTTTTTATTAAACCGAGATCAAGACTTCTTCACTTTTATCTTTTTCTAAGGTAATTCTAGAGTGATGTCTTCATCATCTACGTCGATGATGACATCATTCTAGACCTAGATTTCTCGTGCTATTATCTTTTTTTGGTCTCATTCATCTTTTATCTTCTCATCTAACTTTTCAAGTAATTTGAATGATAACAAATGTTAATGATAATAAAGGTTAATTTCATATATGTGACAATTTTTCTGTGTTTCTAATTCATTACTTAAGTTAAGTTAGGATTAACTTATTTTTTCTTTTAATGAATTCTTCTGTTGTGCACTCAATAAAAATTTTTACTGTGTCAAATAGTGTTACCATTGCATTATCCTAAGTCATTAGATATTCTGCAACCTTTATTATTTGGACACTCGTTATCAACATTTATATCCACCTTCTTATTGCAGCCTTTGCAAGCGTAAAGACACAGCTCAACTCTATTATAATTCATAGTTATCTTTGTCTTAAAGGTGCAATAGTGTATCTCACTAGTAGAAAAACGAGCAACCTAAACGGAAATTTCCGTCTAGGTTAGTTCAACTAGACGAAATTCTGTCTAGTTAGGTCCGTTTATTTTGCTTCCGTCTATATTAACTCAAACTAGACGGAATTCCGTCTAGGTTGATCAATCTAGACGGAAGTCAACCTAGACGGAAATAAGAATTTCGTCTAGGTTGACAACCTAGACGGATTTTCATCTAGGTTGTCAACCTAGACGGAAATCCGTCTAGGTTGTTAACCTAGACGGAAATAACAATCTAGACGGAATTCTATCTAGGTTGATCCTAGACGGAAATTTATCTAGGATGAGTCAACCTAGACGGATTTCCATCTAGGTTGATTATGACAATCTAGACGGATTTCCATCTAGGATGTCTCACCCTAGACGGAAATCTAGTCTAGGTTGATAATTTTCAGCAAAAAAAATTAATTACAATTTGTATTTCCCTGTACAATTGCATTAATATATGAATACATCCCATAAATATTGTATACATGAATACATCCAACCATCCAAATATAATCAAAATTCATAACAATTCCATTCAAAACCAAATATAATCAAATCCAACATAATGCACAAATCCAACCATCCACTCTAAAATATACATCAACCAAATCCGTCTAATATATACATCCAACAGCATATATACTAACAATGTACATGAATAAGATAGGATACATGACATGAATAAATATAGTGTTATAACAAATAAATTTGTTTATTGCATTAAAAACAAAAAACCTCATCTATCGTCATCGTCGGTAGTATCTCTATCCATGTTACGAGAACGAGTGCTGCTCCCTCCAATATCTCCACTCTGAATAGTCAATTGAATAATCATTATGTGGTGTTTGATAACATATTAAATAAAAATAAATTTATAAATATAAGAACAAATAAGGTACCTGAGCACTTCTCTATCTAGCGCCGGAATTATCGCCAATCGAGCTTATGATCTGTATGATACCACCATACGCGCTATAAGGAATCGCACCGCCTAAATATTATATAACATACCCCATGAGATCGTCCATCGAATTTGCTGTCAACGCAACTCTAGTCATCTCATTAGTCACCTGAATATGCAGCTCCGGGTCAATCTTGTCAATCAAATATGCAGAGATACGTGCGACAAATGGCATAGCCTGGAAACTGTTTGGGACTATTCTCATTGATGTAGATGGCGTGGGGGATGTTGTGGATGATCTCATGCTTATGTTGGGTGAAGCTCCAACACCATGCAGAGGATATCTTCCTCTCCTATTATTAGGAAGAAATACATATTAAATTTTGCTCAGTAAACAAATATAAATAGGAACATAGTTTTCAAATTGATTTGATTTTTTACCATCCATACCTATTATGACCCATCAGGTTGTGTGTGAGAGTGATGTTCTCCTCTATAGAAAGCATGTGAGGGTCCGGCTCGGTTTGTTCCTCCTCCTATGAAATGTACACAAATGCAGCCTCCTTAGATACAGCCTCAAATCCCTCCTAAAACACAAATATATAGTTAATTTAAGGTAAAGACCATATTATTTGTGTTCTCGTTTCCTCGTAATATTAACAACAAAATAGAGTTAATAATAATACTAAAGATATGTATAAGTCTCACCACCAACTCGAGATTTGTCTTGATCTTATCCCGATTCTTCTCATGACCCCTATATCTATCATGAAAAGTACCATACACCGCTTTTGCCCTCAAGTGTATCGGCATTAATAATTTTTCCTGTCATATTATAAATTATCACACTCGTAATCATACTAAGCATTAAGATCACTTAATGCTTTAAATGACATATACCGTATCCTGACAATAAACATCCTTCAGATTGGCATAGGAGTGTGAGCCCAAGTGGTGGTCATGCAGCTTCTTTCTTCTATTTTCTGACCCCTTCCTAGATTTATTCTTTTAAAAAAATTCAGTAAATATGTAATGAAATAATATCTTAAAATTATAAAGTAATTTTCATGAAACTAACATTGGCGGCATCGCTGTCCCAATACATGAGGAGAGCCGTGAAATGAATATCGTCAACTCGGTCATCGAGGTTTAAAAACCTTTGCCTGTCCTCCTCATACCTGTCATAGGTTTCATGTTTGATCTCATGCCTCCATTGTTTGAGGACTGCTTCAACCTTGATATTAAACACATAATTCCAAGCCCCCTCAAAGTCCTCAAGACAGAAGCAGTCATGTACATTTACATACACATTTAGTAAAGATAATTTAATATCAATTACTAATTATTAATAAATAAAAATCTAAAACAATATCTAGTTACCATAAGCTCAGTCCATATCGCCTCGTATGCGGTCCATGGTAATTCTCGGAAATGAAAATAAAGGTTGATAATGTTCGCTCTACGCACGAGAACCCCAATATATGCATTCAATCAGGTCGACCAAGGATCAACCGGCAAATTAGAACTATTCCATCAAATTATCCCCCTCATTCCTCTTGGCGGTTGTTTAGATTCAGGCTTACCTCCGCCATGTCTGTTCTCTTTGCGATCTGGCTTAGCGCCTACAATAATAACATGATAATATATCATATAATATATAAATATGAAAATTAAAAGTATTTATACAATTTACCATTCGTTATCTCTCTTTCTTTTGCTGCGAGTGCAACAGCTTTCCTAGTCCCCAACATTGGAAGCATTTCCTCTAACTTTCTCGCAGCACGTGGGTTGTACTTCCTTGAGTCAGCCATGGACTTATGACAGTCCGGAGGTAAGGGTAAACTGAGATAGTCTTGTGTCTTCGGCCGCAAGTCAGTATGGAATGTTTAGGATGGATATGTCAAGGTCCAAGAAGCATCTACATAAGAAAGGAGAATCATTAATATGAATTTTGTATTAACCATTATAATTATTAAATATTTAATACCTACGTCGGGGGATGGTTCTGGTGCTACATCAGAGGGGTTGGGTTATGAATAACCCGCATCTGCAACAAATGAACACTATGAGCTAGATAACTAATAATTTATAAAATATATTAAAATATTAACTAATTTTTATACCTGCATCCGAAAATGATAGTGTATCATCAGCACCACTACTTGGGGTGATACTCCATGATCGATCTGTTAGACCCTAGAGGGGGGGGGTGATTAGGGTCTTATGTTAATCGAATCTGATTTTATGCCAATTAAAACTTATTAATAAATTATTCTTGCAAGATAGATATACAATATGTTATGAGCAAGAATATACAATATGCATAAAGAAATATATCCTAGCAAAGAGGTATATGATGAAATATATGCAAGGATATATAAATTAACACAAGGGTAAACAATCTAAACTAAAGATACAATTGTGATTGGGCAATATAAACAATGCAAACACACAATATGATCACGGAGTTCGGATCTTCCGTCCTACGTCTCCGCTCCCCACTCCCAGGGAGAAATCCACTATCACAACCGGGTTTTCTACGCTAACCCGAATAATATTTACACTACACAATATCGGTTTTTAACGCTCACCGATCAACGATCACAATCTCACAATTTAACTACACTCCACACCCTCAGTGTTGGTTTCTAGCCCGTGTCCTTCCTCAAGTGCTCGGATACAACCTCTTTCTAGGTTCGTCAACCGACGCCACTCCTCTTGGAAGCGACCCCATCTCTCACCACACACTCCTCTCGGTGTACAAGTGTATTACAAAGTGAATCTCATAATTAAAGCTCACAAATTAAACGATTGTTCTCTAAATAAGGTGAGAACTCAATTAAGCACAATTCTTAGTCACAAACCCGCAACCCTAAAATTATACTATGAATATAAATACAATAAGCTCAATGGTTGTGTGTGTGTAAGCAAAGAGAAATAAATCCTATGAATATAAATACAATAAGCTCAATGGTTGTGTGTGTGTAAGCAAAGAGAAATAAATCAAAACTAAACTCAATATAATTCTAGCTTAATAACAATGATAATCAAATATATATATAAAATAGCTAGAAATAGAGTTTAGAAAACTTCTCAATAGATCAAGAGATCGAAGGAGAGTAGTTGGATGCCCAAACACCAATAGACGATCTCCTCAAGCTCTTGTGAAATTAATTTTACAAACTCAAACTCTCAAATGCTTAAAAGCTTCTTAAACAAACTTAAACAACACTTAAACCCTTGTTAAAACTTTGTTAAAACATTTTATAGATCCTTGTGAAAGATGAGAGCAAGGGGGTATATATAGCCTCCCAAAATCTCAGCCAAAAACCCCAAACAAAAAAAAAGCCCATAGAAAATCTCAGCTGGAACTAACCGTTACAGGCTGAGTGACAGTTCGGCGGTCGACCGTGGGAAACTCGCGGTCGACCGTGGGAAACTCGCGGTCGACCGTGGGAAACTCGCGGTCGAGCTCGAGCAACTAAAAGGGAAAATTAGGCTTTTGAAAAGCTGACGGTCGACCGCAGCGGTCGACCACGAAAGGGGGGGGGGGGAGCCTTTGAAAAACTTTCTGAGTCTCTGGACTTAGGGGCGGTCGACCGCAAACTGATATATGAGAAAAACAGGTTTAGAAGCAGTTTGATGATTTTGAAACCCTGTTTAAAAAAATCAAATAAATTCAGAAAAATGTAAAACTTTAGGAAATGATTATAGACATGATAATACACATGCTACAAAAACTGGTTTTCAAAAAGGACTTCCCAAATGAGAAATATCATCATTTTGCAAAATAGTCAAAAATATGTAAATGTAAACACATGCGTTTTGACATTTTAGCTTAACCATGTTTTGAAACAATACAAAAATGATTTTATAGACTTGAAGAAAGATGTAAACTATTGTTATGAAGTCTATAAACAATGAATATAGTATTTTATCAAAATACACATATAATGCACTAAAACATGATTTCATTGAACTAAATAAAAATTAATATTGATGAAATCATATATATGCATGTAAGTATGAAACAAAAATATGTTTTCTAATTATATTCAATTGTTTTATATTAAAACTTGAAAACTATCAAACCAAAACATATATGTATATATATAACTATATATATACAAAACCAAAGCGTGTATGTGTGTATATGATTGAGCTTAAAGTACTAACACACATAATATAAAACCTAAAAGTAAATGTTACCCAAGCAATCTTGATCTTCAATAGGCTTGACTTGGTACACTTGCGGATGAAGCTTGAACTTGAATCTTTAACTTGGATTTGCATAGCTTCACTCCACTATTCCGCCAACCTCCATTGGATTTGATCGTGAATGCTCAATTACATCCATCCTCTAACATGTTGTTTGTCTACAATAAATAGAATTATACAAACACTAGACAAACAACATTAGAAGTAAATTATTTGTTAAACATATTCAAAACAAAAAGGCCAACAATCTCCCCCTTTTTGATGATGACAAACAATTTACAAAAAGGATATATGCATAAAAGAAAATAAATATATAAATTATAATTCACATGCATATAAACAAGGAAATGTATTGAAATGTATACTCACAATATTTTTCCCCTTTTGACAACATCAAAAAGGGGAAAACAACAAGAATGAAGAGAGCGAAAGCTCCCCCTACATATGAGCATGAGTGAGTATAAAACATAGAAAGATATAGGAATTGCTCTCTCTATCAAAATGCCATATGGAGTATATGAAATAAAAGATCATGGCAAATATGTGAGCAAGCATAAAAAAATATGCTAAATATCACTCACATACAAGAGGATAATGAGAACACATATAAATATATCAATATGAAAAAGTGTCTCAAATGTACAAACATAAAAACAATGTATAAAATAGATTTATGAAATCACAAGAAAGAAGACATGAGAATCATGTAAAAAAAATTTCAAATGAAAACAAATCAACCAATGAAATCATAAATCACAAGTAAATCATATAAGAACATAAACCCAAATCATCATTGATTATTAAAAATCAAGAAAAGCAATTATATCTAGCTCTTGAGCTAGTATCAACCCATATAAACATTTTAGCATCCGGTAAACAAGATTTGGCAATAAACACCCAATAAACTCAGAGGGTTATATAAACACAAACCTCTCATCAAAATCAAAACTAATAATTATGAAAACAAAAGATTTGATCAATAAAAATTGTTTTCATATTCAAAAATTTCAAAGCATAATTTTCAAAACCAAGAAAAAAGAAAAATAAAAAACACTAAAATTCTTGGTTTAAAATCAAATTTGTTTTGGTACCAAAGTATTCTTGGTACCAAAAGGTTTAGGGACATGACCCCTATAATTTAAGCTCAAAGCCCTAGGGTTATGAACCCGTTTGGGCACATGTGGTGCACTAACACAGTCAAAGTAATAATCACTCAAATGACCCTTCCGATTGTAATTTGTGCAATGAAAGAGATCCATTTATTTTTGTGGACCATTAGCTCGTGCACGGGAATCATTTGCAAATAAAGATTTTCTTTTAAAATTATTTTGCAAATGAGAAACATTCTTAAACAATGGTCTATTTAGAACATATTGTAACATAGAAGCTTTTTACATATCATAAAAAAATTTACAAGATGTCCAAACCTACCACAAACATCACATTTAAAAACATATGGTCTACTAGAAACATTTGGCAAATAAGATTTTTTTTTTCAAATCAAAACAATAATCGGCCAAATGACCAAAACGACCATAATAATCACATCTATACACATGAGCATGCTTATGATTACAAAATGGTGCATGTGTGTGTACATGTGATGAAGAAACTTGATGATATGTACAAGGATCATTGACATTTTTATGTTTGTGTGCATCATAGCAAAATTTAGCTAAATGGCCTTTTCGGCAGCAAATTGAGCACTTGTAAACCTTGCTATATATGTGTGCATAATGAGTGGATGATTTTAGTTTAGACTTAGCACACATATCCATAAGCTTCTTATGATTGTTAATACATATTTTTAAAGTTGAATCTAAAGATGAGATGTGTTTATTCACAAGATTCAAATCTTTATTATTAGGCACATATGCATTTTTATTAGAAGTAGAACATATATATTCATTTATAAAAGAAGCTGTATCATCTTTTATGTTTTTTACTTCTAACATGGCATCAACCTTAGCCTGAGATAAGCTATAAATGGATGAGGTTAATTTTTTATTTTCCAAAATTAACATGTCATTGTTTTCTTTAAGCATGATATTTTCTTTTACAATGACATCCAATTTTGACACTAGCTCCTCATGATCGGATTCTAAATTAACATGCTTGCTTTGTAAATCAATAAAATCTTTATGCAATTTGTTATAGGCATGTAATAATTTTTCACTAGCACAAGCAAGTTCATCACTAGATAAATCATTAATCGATTCGAACTCGCAAACCTCACTAGGGCTATCGCCTAGTGGTCGTATGCATGATGCTCCATATGAACTTGAAGCCGGATCCTCCAAAGCTTGTCGGATCACCTTCA
>NC_033798.1:33136432-33138893 GCF_001876935.1 Asparagus officinalis
AAGAAAAATAAAAATACTAAAATTCTTGGTTTAAAATCAAATTTGTTTTGGTACCAAAGTATTCTTGGTACCAAAAGGTTTAGGGACATGACCCCTATAATTTAAGCTCAAAGCCCTAGGGTTATGAACCCGTTTGGGCACATGTGGTGCACTAACACAGTCAAAGTAATAATCACTCAAATGACCCTTCCGATTGTAATTTGTGCAATGAAAGAGATCCATTTATTTTTGTGGACCATTAGCTCGTGCACGGGAATCATTTGCAAATAAAGATTTTCTTTTAAAATTATTTTGCAAATGAGAAACATTCTTAAACAATGGTCTATTTAGAACATATTGTAACATAGAAGCTTTTTACATATCAAAACAAAATTTAGCAAGATGTCCAAACCTACCACAAACATCACATTTAAAAACATGTGGTCTATTGGAAGCATTTGTCAAATGAGATTTTCTTTTCAAATCAAAGCAATATTTGGCCAAATGACCAAAACGACCACAATAATCACACTTGAACACACTAGCATTTGACATTTTTATGTTTGTGTGCATCATAGCAAAATTTAGCTAAATGGCCTTTTCGGCCGCAAATTGAGCACTTGTAAACCTTGCTATATATGTGTGCATAATGAGTGGATGATTTTAGTTTAGACTTAGCACACATATCCATAAGCTTCTTATGATTGTTAATACATATTTTTAAAGTTGAATCTAAAGATGAGATGTGTTTATTCACAAGATTCAAATCTTTATTATTAGGCACATATGCATTTTTATTAGAAGTAGAACATATATATTCATTTATAAAAGAAGCTGTATCATCTTTTATGTTTTTTACTTCTAACATGGCATCAACCTTAGCCTGAGATAAGCTATAAATGGATGAGGTTAATTTTTTATTTTCCAAAATTAACATGTCATTGTTTTCTTTAAGCATGATATTTTCTTTTACAATGACATCCAATTTTGACACTAGCTCCTCATGATCGGATTCTAAATTAACATGCTTGCTTTGTAAATCAATAAAATCTTTATGCAATTTGTTATAGGCATGTAATAATTTTTCACTAGCACAAGCAAGTTCATCACTAGATAAATCATTAATCGATTCGAACTCGCAAACCTCACTAGGGCTATCGCCTAGTGGTCGTATGCATGATGCTCCATATGAACTTGAAGCCGGATCCTCCAAAGCTTGTCGGATCACCTTCAAGTTCCCTTGATGTGCTTCAATAAATTTTCATAAGGTGTAAGCACTGTCAAAATGAACAAACTTGTTAGACATAGATAAATATTCTAACAAAATCTTGTTCATAGTAAATAATCTTTTATCATTTTTACACCACTTGGATTTCTCCAAATTAGGCACAATATAAGCATCATCTATAATTTCCTATAAATCAAAATATTTAGATCTAACAAATAGCTTAAATCTAACACATCATTGGGCATAGGAGAAATTATCTAAACAAGGAGCAACATTCATGACATAACCTAAACAAGGTGCACCGTGCTTATCCATAATGTATATATGTGCAAGCAAGATACAAAAATCTCAAAATTGGATTAGCACAAAAAAAAGATAACTTCGATCTTTAACTCAAGGCGATTAGACCTTAAATCAAAGAGCACCGACCTCTGATACCAATTGTTAGACCCTAGAGGGGGTGATTAGGGTCCTATACTAATCTAATCCGATTTTATACTAATTAAAACTTATTAATAAATTATTCTTATAAGATAGATATACAATAGGTTATGAGTAATAATATATAATATGAACAAAGAGATATATCCTAGCAAAGAGGTATATGATGAAATATATGCAAGGATATATAAATTAACACAAGGGTAAACAATCTAAACTAAACATACAATTATGATAGAGCAATATAAACAATGCAAACACATAATATGATCACGGAGTTCGGACCTTCCGTCCTACGTCTCTGCTCCCCACTCCCGGGGAGAAATCCACTATCACCGGGTTTTCTACGCTAACCCGAATAACGTTTACACCACACAATATCGATTTTTAACGCTCACCAATCAACGATCATAATCTCACAATGTAACTACACTCCACACCCTCTAAGTGTTGGTTTCTAGCCCGTGTCCTTCCTCAAGTGCTCGGATACAACCTCTTTCTTTGTCAACCGACGCCACTCCTCTTAGAAGCGACCCCGTCTCTCACCACACACTCCTCTCGGTGTACAAGTGTATTACAAAGTGAATCTCACAATTAAAGCTCACAAATCAAATGATTGTTCTCTAAACAAGGTGAGAACTCAATTAAGCATAATTCTTAGTCACAAACCCACAACCCCAAAATTATACTATGAATATAAATACAATAAGCTCAATGGTTGTGTGTGTAAACAAAGAGTAAATCAAATCAAACTAAACTCAAATAAATTCTAGCTTAATAAAATGATAATCAAACATTTATATATAAATGTAA
>NC_033798.1:33138903-33152494 GCF_001876935.1 Asparagus officinalis
GAAAGAGAAACCAACAGCAAAAACCCCAAACAAAAGACCAGAAACCCCAACGAATCAAAAATCTGATTCTGTACAAAATATGACCGTTGGGCGATCGGCGGTCAACCGTGGGAAAATCGTGGTCGACCGCGAGCAACAAAACAACAGAGGAAAGTCTCTGGACTCCATCCGGTCGACCGTAACGGTCGACCGCGAGAGCATCCGGTCGACCGTCACGGTCGACCGCGAGCCTCTAAAAAACTTCCTGAGTCTCTGGACTCAGGGGCAGTCGACCGCAAACTGATATATGAGAGAAACAGGTTTAGAAGCAGTTTGATGATTTTGAAACCCTGTTTAAAAATATCAAATAAATTTAGAAAAATATAAAACTTTGGAAAATGATTGCAGATATAATAATACACATGCTACAAAAACTGGTTTTCAAAAAGGATCTCGCAAATGAGAAATATCATCATTTTGCAAAATAGTCCAAAACATGAAAATGTAAACACATGAGTTTTGACATTTTAGCTTAACCATGTTTTGAAACAATACAAAAATAATTTTATAGACTTGAAGAAAGATGTAAACTATTGTTATGAAGTCTATAAACAATGAATATAGTATTTTATCAAAATACACATATAATACACTAAAACATGATTTCATTGAACTAAATAAAAATTAATATTAATGAAATCATATATATGCATATAAGTATGAACAAAAATATGTTTTCTAATTATATTCAATTGTTTTATATTAAAACTTGAAAACTATCAAACCAAAACATATATATATAACTAAATATACATAGAAACCAAAATATATATATATATATAACTATATATATAAAAAACCAAAGCGTGTATGTGTGTATATGTTTGAGCTTAAAGTACTAACACACATAATATAAAATCTAAAACTAAATGTTACCCAAGCAATCTTGATCTTCAATAGGCTTGACTTGGTACACTTGTGGATGAAGCTTGAACTTGAATCTTTAACTTGGATTTGCATAGCTTCACTCCACTATTCCTCCAACCTCCATTGGATTTGATCGTGAATGCTCAATTCTATCCATCCTCCAACATATTGTTTGTCTATAATAAATAGAATTATACAAACACTAGACAAACAACATTAGAAATAAATTATTTGTTAAACATCATCAAAATAAAAAGGCCAACACGATCACCCCCCGGGTCAAAGAGCCTCCTCACCCTCCTCATCCGCAAATTTAATTATTAACATAGTTAAGAAAAAATTGTATACATGCTCATGATATATGTTATTATAAAATGCATTATTGTTTTTATTATGATAAGCTAAAAATTGATAATACAGTGTAACATATATAGTTCATACCTACATCTAGCGTCACATTCTGTGTGTAAAAGAATTCTTGCCAAACATCATCAGATGACCCAATTGGTTCACTATAATTATCTTCACTTTCTTTAATATTTTTTTCATTGTTATTAGGAAGAACAACAGAACTTGGCTCCTTGTACAAAACTACGCAATCAGCCATGACATTCGGATCTTTCACGAAGAAGCACTGATCAACTTGTTTTGCGAAAATGAATTTCTCATCCGTATATACTTCTCGGTGGAGATTGACTAGTATAAATCCATAATGATCCTTTTGCTTTTTTGCAGGACACCACCGAACCTTGAAAATCATGTAAGTACATTGTTTTGGTTTACCAAACCCGTAAATTACCTCAACAATATCTTCTAATTGGCCATAATATAGTATGTCAGCTAGAATTGGGTTCTGATCTCTTATACTTGAAAAACATTCTTGAGCAAACAAACCCATGACCCCACTGTTCTGAGTTACCCTCCTATCATCGGTCTCTAGCGTTCGAAATTTATATTCATTGACCAAATACTCATTATAATGTCTCACTTCGTGATAAGGGCATTGTGCATGGATAATAATTTCATCTGGTAATGTAGTACCATGAAGAAGTGATTTTTTAACCTAAGACAAATAATTTGAGAATATTTAGGTGATGTTATATTATGAATGTTCAATAATTAATTGTAAAACACTTACATTAATTCTTAACCAATCAGAAAATTCTTTCTTATGTCTTTTCTGAATATTATGCGTGTAAAACACTTACATTAATTCTTAACCAATCAGAAAATTCTTTCTTATGTCTTTTCTGAATATTATGCGCTGCATTCCTACCGGTTGTTCATTCTTAAGCTTCTCCAGATGTCGCCTATATAAACAATATATAAGTTTGTATTGATAACTATATGTAAAATGAATATTTCTCATCTATATTACTGATTTTATTTGTTACCTTCGATAGTCTGCGAACATATCAAGGTTTTCCAACACATATGCATGAATTTGATCTAAGAGAGATCTCGGATATTTTTCACGCTTCCTCTCCTTATCAGGTGCTTGAGATGTGGTTTTCTTCTTGCGCATGTAACATGATGCAAACACAAAGCATTCGTTAGCCACATATCCTTCAGCTATCGAGCCCTCGGGACGAGCTCGATTGCGAACATTGTGTTTCATGGAGCCCAAGTATCTTAGAATCATAAATGTTAATTATTAGCATGGTAATTTTAAAAACGCAGATACAATTAATGAATGTAACAAAAACCATAAATTACCTTTCAATCAGATTCATCCAATGATAAGTAACAGGACCGGCGATTCTACCCTCTCTTGTAAGATACTGGGTAAGATGGACCATAATTGTAAATAATAAAGGAGGGAAAATTACTTCCATATTGCATAGAGTAACTCAACCTCGGCTTTAAGTTTTTTAAATTCATCTACATCTATGACTTTAGAGCATAATTTTTTGAAAAATCCACAATACTCAATAATAATCTTCGATGCTTCTTTCTCCATATTGTTACGGATTGCAACAGGAAGCAATTGATAGAGAAGAACATGATAATCATGGGTCTTCAGACCTAAGAGTTTTCTCTCTTGCACCTGGACATTATTTGAAATGTTAGCAGAGTAACCATCCGGCGACTTTATCGATTTAAGAATTTTACAAAATCGTTGCATCTGCTCATTTAACATTATAACACGAGACGAAGGTGTGGCGCCCCAGGGTTCACACAAGGCTGCAGTCCCAGGTGAAACCCGGATTATCAAACCTGCCAAGCACCAAACACCATGTTACGACATGTTTCACCATCACAATCGTTATCTCTCTAGTGGAAACAATAAATAGGTGAAGGTACAGACAGGCAAACAAAATAGAAATATAACAACACTAGATGAACACAGCAGAAGCATAAGAATATCAATAATGAGCCCAACTGGAATAAAATAGATATATCTCTTAGTCTGAACTGAGTCTCAAATACAATGAGTCAAAAAAAAACAAAGTCTTACAATAGTTCTCAACTCTATGAAATAAAATACTAATCTGGAGTCTGAAAAATAACCAACTACATGTGGAGTTCTGAAATGACTACAAAATATAATAAATAGCTAAACGGACAACTAAGATATCCCATCAACCTGCGACTCTCCGTGCGCCGGACTCGCTGCCTGAAAGAGGGGAAACAACGAGCATCAAAGCGCTAGCGAGATCATCACTACCTCTCCCCAGGGGCAGGGGTAGGAGTATATAGAAAAAAATAGAGTCATTATATTCATATATCAAATCATTCATAAAATTCTTCATGAAGGAAAAAACAACAGTCACGGAAAAGTACTCCAATCTCCAACATAAGGAATAAGTATCTCATCTCGAAGTACATCCGAGTAGCCTGCTCTAATATAAGAGGATGTCAGCTAAAAAAAACGAAATATATTTGCCGCTCATAACGGGTGTGCCAAAAATCTCAATATAAATACCCTACTCACGGGTAGTCTATCATGGAAGTACAAAACATAACTGATCAAATATCTATGTGTGCATCATCTTGTGCTATAGTGATACTTTTGTAATGCTCTTACTCAATCGCTCTGCGGCAATAGGATTTATTATCTCCCTATTCTGGATGCATATAATAACGATACTTTTGTAATACTCTTACTCAATCGTTCTGCGACAAATAGGTTTCATCTCCCTATTTCCGGATACGTATAAGACAACATTATTAAATATGTGTTTATCAATCTATAGATCTCATGTCAAGTGTGTGTCAATCTAACACAATCTAGCATACGAGCATAAAACTCGACGTGCGTGTCCACATCTAAAGTTCACCATCATCCCAGGTGTTTAACAATCACTACGGTTATAGTCTATCATCATAGGGTCGAGAAATTTGTTCGACAACCGAAAAAACAACGCAAGTAAACATGCACAGCCAAAACCAACTGGCGGTCGACCGTGACGGGCAGGCTTCAGAGACTACCCAGGTCTCTGT
The DNA here is from genome assembly GCF_001876935.1 of Asparagus officinalis. Lineage (NCBI taxonomy): Eukaryota > Viridiplantae > Streptophyta > Magnoliopsida > Asparagales > Asparagaceae > Asparagus > Asparagus officinalis. The sequence continues at coordinate 33,143,254 of NC_033798.1, forward strand.
CCTGCACGCGGTCGACCGTGGCGGTCGACCGTGAATCCTGTTTCCAGTTTCTCCAGATTTTTTTACGTGTTGTGTTCTCGTCGTGTTTTCATGATTCAAACATGATAAAAACTTCATGAAACTTGCATACAAGCATGGTACAGCAGATAGAATTATCTGGAAACAAATCAACATATATAAATCATGATTTTATGCATTAGATTTACATTCAAAACCCTAAAACATGCATAAAAGCTCAAAACAACAAATCAAACTTCTTTCTTTAGTTTAACCACATTTTAGAATCATCATCAGATCTAAATCACATCTGTGAAAACGTTCTCAACCTTTTTAGCATGAAAAGACCTAATCTTTATAAATATAATACAAAAGAATTATCTTTTATACATAATCTATTCGTTTAGGCTCTATAAAACATGTTTAAATCTCTTTAAAAACGTTTTAAAAACTGGGAGGGGGATTAGTAGAGATGATACTCGCCTTTGGTTGTAGTAAAACGTGTTAGAAGCAAGGTTGAAAGAAAACTCCACTCCAAAAGCCAAGAATCACTCGAAAAATCTACTTGAAAGCCTTCAATCTTCTCCAAGAAATCAAACTAGGGTTTGGGGGTTATGGTGGCTGTTAGGGTTCTTAGGAAAACTGAGAAAATCGTGAAAAACTCATATATATATATATATCAGGGGAAAACGAATATGGGTTTAGAAATCTGAAACCAACTCAAAACAGGAGAAAAACAGACTGCAGGTCTCGCGGTCGACCGTAGCGGTCGACCGGGCTGCAGTCGACCGGACTAGGGTTTCCCAGATTCTCATGAGTTGGCCATATGTGCATGTTTCAACACTTCTATCTCTCATGTATGAACGGCCATATGTGCATGTTTCAACACTTCTATCTCTCATGTATGAACTCGTTCATACTCAAAACACATGGTTCTATACCATTTAATGATATTTATCATACTAAATATCCACATATCATAATTTATCACACATAAACTTTATTATTCATAAATTATCGGGGTTTTACATTCACCCCCCCTTAAGAGGATTTCATCCTCGAAATTCTGCAGCTACATCTCAAAGCTCCAAAAACTAGGAAAACACATTCAAAAGGTGTAATTCATATTAAAAATTCCTTCTGCACACATCTCAATGCATCAACACAATGATATTTAAAGTTAACAACCAAGAATGCAAACATTCTTACCTAAATCCTTAACTAAATGAAAACGGTACGTCGAGCGAAATAATCCAAACAAGGAAACCCTCATGTATATACCATATACTTCAATTGATTAAGGATCAGGCAAAAATATCCCCATTCTAGTGTTAAAGATAAATATAAATGTGACTAAACAACATAGATAAAGACTACTATCAAAGCATATAAGCATAAGAATTTATTAACATCATACTTGTCCAAACAGGTGCGGGTAGTCGCGACAAATATCCTCCTCGCGCTCCCAAGAAATCTCTTCGGCTCCTTGCCGGTTCACTGAACTTTCACTAATGGAATGACTTTATTCCTAAGCTTTTTATTCTCTCTAGCAAGTATGCATACCGGTACCTCTACGGTAGTCAAGTCATACTGAATCTCAATCTCTGGTGAATCAATCACTCTCTGCTGCTCATCATCCCGCAGATGCTTCTTAAGCATCGAAACATGAAAGACGTCGTGTACACTCGACATCGATGCTGGAAGATCTAATCTATAAGAAACAGCTCCAATGCGCTCGATGATCCTGAAAGGACCAACATATCTCGGGGCAAGCTTTCTCCGTCTACTGAATCGCTGAACGCCCTTCATTGGTGATACTTTCAACATGACCGGGTCTCCGACCTGGAACTCTAAAGGTCGTCTCCGCTGATCTGCATAGCTCTTTTGTCGACTCTGCGCCACAAGAATGCGCTCTCAAATCAATGCTACCTTCTCTGTGGTCTGTCTAACTAACTCTGGACCAATCAATAGACTATCCTCTGGCTCTGCCTAACATATAGGCGATCTGCAAGGTCTCCCGTACAAAGCTTCATACGGTGCCATCCCGATGGTAGCTTGATAACTGTTATTATATGCAAATTTAATCAGTGGGATATGGTCCTCCCAACTACCCTGAAAATCTAAAATACATGCTCTCAGCATGTCTTCTAAGATCTGATTCACCCTCTCGGTCTGACCATCTGTCTGGGGGTGTAAAACACTGTTAAATGACAACTGACTGCCAAAAGCATTCTAGAAACTCCTTCAAAAATGAGATGTGAAGACTGAGCCCCGATCTAATACAATTGTCTCCGAAACTCCATGCAATCTAACAATCTCCCGAATGAAGATCCTCGCATACGTATCTGCCGTATAAGTCGTCCTCACAGGTAAGAAATGTGCGGACTTAGTCAATCTGTCCACTATAACCCAAATAGAATCATTTCCTTTCTTCGTCTTGGGCAACCCCACTATGAAATCCATGGAAATATCTACCCACTTCCACTCGGGAACGGGTAAAGGATGTAGGGTTCCTGCAGGTCTCTGATGTTCTGCCTTAACTTGTTGGCAGATGAAACATTTAGCCACATAATCTGCAATCTCTCTGTGCATACCACTCCACCAAAAATGCCCCTTCAGATCCTTGTACATTTTCGTCGTGCCTGGGTGCACTGTATATCTGCTGTGATGAGCTTCGTCAAATAGTTCCCTCTTCAGCTGTAGATTGTTCGGCATAACGATCTTGCCCTTCATCCTAAGGCCTCCATCTACTCCAATAGTCTAATCATTCTTGGGTTTTTAGAGATCTCCCCCTTGCGAGTTTGAATCCAAGAATCCTCTAACTGAGCTCCGACTACTCTATCTCTCCAAGATGGCTGAACAGATAATGCTCCTAAGAACACGCGATTCCCGCCAATCTCTGGCCTGAAATCAAAATGACTGAGGGTATAAAGATCCCGATATAGTGAACACCTCAAAGCTGCTATTCCGTGATGACGCTTCCTACTCAATGTGTCTGCTACCACGTTCGCCTTTCCCGGATGATACTGTATGACAAACTCATAATCCTTAATAAACTCTACCCATCATCGTTGCCTCTGGTTGAGTTCTTTCTGTGAAAAGAGGTACTTCAGGCTCTGGTGATCTGTGAATAACTCAAACTGTACTCCGTACATATAATGTCTCCACGCCTTCAGTGCAAAGACCACTGCTGCTAGCTCCAAATTGTGCGTGGGATAATTCTGCTCATGAGTCCTCAGCTGCCTCGAAATATAGGCTACGATTCTTTGGGTCTGCATCAATACACCACCAAGACCCGATAAGGATGCATCAGTGTAGACAACAAAAGTCTTATCACTGCTAGGAATAACCAAAACTGGTGCTAAAGTCAACTTAGTCTTCAAAGTCTCAAATACCTTCTGGCACTCTGTGCTCCAAATGAACTGTACGCCCTTCTTAGTAAGACGTGTGAGTGGTGTGGCAATCCTCGAGAAATCCTGAATGAATTTTCTGTAATAGCCTGCCAGGCCTAAGAAGCTACGAATCTCGGTAACTGTCTTCAGTGGCTCCCAATCAAGTACGGCTTCTACTTTAGCTGGATCTACTGCAATGCCCTCCCGGCTGATAACATGGCCCAAAAATCTGACCTCTGATAACCAGAATTCACATTTGCTAAACTTAGCATACAACTGATGCTCTCTCAATATCTGCAATGCTAACCTCAAATGTTGCTCGTGCTCTGCCTCCAACCTCGAGTAAATAAGAATATCGTCGATGAAAACTATCACAAACTGGTCCAAGTACGGACGAAAAACCCGATTCATCAAATCCATAAATACTGCAGGCGCATTGGTCAGCCCAAATGGCATGACAAGAAACTCGAAAGACCCATATCGAGTCAAGAAAGCGGTCTTGGGGATGTCCATCTCCCGAACCCGCAACTGATGGTATCCGGAACGAAGATCTATCTTCGAGGAACACTACGCTCCCTGCAATTGGTCAACAAGTCATCGATCCTCGGTAATGGGTACCTGTTGCGGATAGTGACTTTGTTCAACTCGCGATAATCTATACACAATCGCATACTCCCGTCCTTCTTCTTCACAAAGAGGACCGGTGCTCCCCACGGAGAATGACTCTGTCGAATGAAGCCCTGAGACATTAACTCATCGATCTGGATCTGTAGCTCCCTCATCTCAGCAGGCGCCATACGGTAAGGAGCTCGGGAAATCGGTGCGGTGCCTGGCTGCAACTCTATGTAGAACTCGACCTCTCTCACTGGAGGTAATCCTGGTATGTCCTGGAAGACATCCTGGTACTCTGAAACTACTCGCATCTCACTCAAATCTGCACCCCGACCCCACAATATCGCCTCCTCTACGTACACGAGAAATGACTTCGCAAACTGGTTGCCTCTAGAGGTGGCTACCACTAACTCTGATCCATCATATGCTCTCAAACTGACTGTTTTCGCAAAACAGTCGATACTCACATGGTAGGAAGATAGTCAATTCATACCAAGAATCACATCGAATTCAGACATATGCAATATGATCAAATCGATCACGAACTCAGAATCGTCCAAGCTGACGATGCATCTCCTACAAACACTCTCTAACAGAGACATCTCTCCCAACGGAGTAGATACATATAAAGGGAAATCTAACGACTGAGCTACGAGCCGAAGTCTAATCGAAAAATCATAGGAGATAAAAGAATGCGAAGCGCCAGAATAAAAAAAAAATATATGCTGGAAAGGAATTCACACAGAATGTACCTTCCACCACAGCTCCGCTCGCGCCATGATCGCGAGGAACCACTGCATACACTCTTCCGGTTTGCTGCTCTGCATCACCTGAAGTGTATGGTGCCATCTGCCTCTGCTGGGTCTCCTGAACTGCTCGAACCTGTCCCTCAATCCTCGGGAATGCTGGAGGTGCCTCAATCCTCAGCTACTGACCCTGACCGCGTCCCTGAGCGTGGTTATGTTGCTGCTGCTGCTGTGTCCTGCCATGCTAGCCTACTGCGGGTGCGCTACGGCACTCGGCCGCTCGGTGCCCAATCTTGTTACAATTGTAACAAGCTTCCTAGAACCGGCGCTGCTGCTGTGCTCTCTGGTCCTGCTGGTGACCCTTCTTATGAGGACCCTGGTGATTTGGACCCTTGCCCTGCTGGTGGGGTCCTCCTGAGCCTCCAAATGGTCTCTTACCCTTTCCTTTGTCCTCGGACTATCCTGACTTGCTATTTCCCTTATCCTTGATGAATATGGTTGTATCTGTCTCCTGAGCCATGGAAGCATCTACTACCTCCCGCACTGACCGAAACCTCCATGATACAATATACCGACGCAATCTTGGACGAAGTCCCATTAAGAACATCTGAGCCTGTCGCTCCTCTGTGTGCCACATGCTGGTGAATCTAAGCAATGACATGAACTTACTCTCAAAGTCCATGACAGACATATCTCCTTGCTCTAATCGAGCCAACTCTAACTCTTTTCCGGCTTTCGCTGCAGCCGAAACATACTGCTCATCAAACAGATATACAAAGGCCTCCAATGAAAACGTCATCCTCTGCTCGGGGGTGAAACGAAGTCGATACCATCCTCCCACATCGCCCTTGAGGCTGAAAGCCGCTAGCCTCTACTTCTGCACCGAATTAACATTCAGCATATCCAAGATGTTACTCACATCCTCTTTCCACTTGTGTGCAGCAATGGAATCCGTCGAACCGTGGAACTCTGGTGCTTTCAACTTTTGATACCTCTCAACTAAACGAAGCCAAGCCTCCTGATCAGCTTCTCTGCCATCAACTGGTGGTGCCGGTAGGACCACTGGTGTCCTCTCTGATACTTCCTCCCGAATAGATGACTCCTGAACGGGTTCCTCTTCAGGAACGGGAGTCTCTGGATGAACCTGTGCTGCTAACTGCTCCTCAATAGCCGCCATACGAGCTGCCAATGGTGCTATGAGATCCACTAGGTACTACGGAGCCTGTTGTAACTCAGGCTCCTTATCTTCCTGCCCAATTCCCTGAGCACGAGAAGTTCGGCGTCCACGACCTCTTCCAGACATCTATAATTCCAAAATAGAGCTTATTACAAAGTAGATTGGATCTCAAGCATGAAGCATATAACATATACCAATAAGTAAACCGTATCACATATATCTCATATCATGCTTTATTATTCAAAACAAATAGATCATCATAAAAAAATTTAGATTTTCCGCGTACATATATATAGTACGTCCTCACTCATGCTAAGGATTCCTAGCGGACTGTATATATATGATCCCTAGGAAACTCTATCTTAAACTCCACAATATGACACAGGAATGACCCTAAGGATAATGGAACTAGAGCTCTAATACCAACTGCGACGCCCCAGGGTTCACACAAGGCTGCAGTCCCAGGTGAAACCCAAATTATCAAACCTGCCAAGCACCAAACACCATGCTACGACATGTTTCACCATCACAATCGTTATCTCTCTAGTGGAAATAATAAATAGGTGAAGGTATAGACAGGCAAACAAAATAGAAATATAACAACACTGGATGAACACAGAAGAAGCATAAGAATATCAATAATGAGCCCAACTGGAATAAAATAGATATATCTCTGAGTCTGAACTGAGTCTCAAATACAATGAGTCAAAAAAACAAAGTCTTACAATAGTTCTTAACTCTATGAAATAAAATACTAATCTGGAGTCTGAAAAATAACCAACTACATGTGGAGTTTTAAATGACTACAAAATATAATAAATAGCTAAATGGACAACTAAGATGTCCCATCAACCTGCGACTCTCCGTGCGCCGGACTCGCTGCCTGAAAGAGGGGAAACAACGAGCGTCAAAGCGCTAGTGAGATCATCACTACCTCTCCCTAGGGGAAGGGGTAGGAGTATATAGAAAAAAATAGAGTCATTATATTCATATATCAAATCATTCATAAAATTCTTCATGAAGGAAAAACAACAGTCACGGAAAAGTATCTCCAACATAAGGAATAAGTATCTCATCTCGAAGTACATCCGAGTAACCTGCTCTAATATAAGAGGATGTCAGCTAAAACAAAACAAAAAATATCTGCCGCTCATAACGGGTGTGCCAAAAATCTCAACATAAATACCCTACTCACGGGTAGTCTATCATGGAAGTACAAAACATAACTGATCAAATATCTATGTGTGCATCATCTTGTGCTATAGCGATACTTTTGTAATGCTCTTACTCAATCGCTCTGCGGCAATAGGATTTATTATCTCCCTATTCCGGATGCATGTAATAACGATACTTTTGTAATACTCTTACTCAATTGTTCTGTGGCAAATATGTTTCATCTCCCTATTTCCGGATACGTATAAGACAACATCATTCAATATGTGTTTATCAATCTATAGATCTCATATCAAGTGTGTGTCAATCTAACATAATCTAGCATACGAGCACAAAACTCGGTGTGTGTGTCCACATCTGAAGTTCACCATCATCCCAGGTGTTTAACAGTCACTAATGTCATAGTCTATCATCATAGGGTCGAGAAATTTGTTCGATAACCAAAAAAACAACGCAAGTAAACATGCACAGCCAAAACCAACAGGCGGTCGGACGGGCTCTAGAGACTACCCAGGTCTCTGTCCTACACGGGGTCGATCGTGGCGGTCGACCGTGAACCCTATTTCCAGTTTCTCCAGATTTTTTTACGTGTTGTGTTCTCGTCGTGTTTTCGTGATTCAAACATGATAAAAACTTCATGAAACTTGCATACAAGCATGGTACAGCAGATAGAATTATCTGAAAACAAATCAACATATATGAATCATGATTTTATGCATTAGATTTACATTCAAAACCCTGAAACATGCATAAAACCTCAAAACAACAAATCAAACTTCTTTCTTTAGTTTAACCACATTTTAGAATCATCATCGGATCTAAATCACATCTGTGAAAACGTTCTCAACCTTTTTAGCATGAAAAGACCTAATCTTTATACATATAATACAAAAGAATTATCTTCTATACATAATCTATTTGTTTAGGCTCTACAAAACATGTTTAAAACTCTTTAAAAACGTTTTCAAAACTAGGAGGGGGATTAGTAGAGATGATACTCGCCTCCAATCTTCTCCAAGAGGTTGAAAGAAAACTCCACTCCAAAAGCCAAGAATCACCCGAAAAATCCACTTGAAAGCCTTCAATCTTATCCAAGAAATTAAACTAGGATTTGGGGGTTTTGGTGGCTGTTAGGGTTATTAGGAAAACTGAGAAAATCGTGAATAACTCATATATATATCAGGGGAAAACGAATATGGGTTTAGAAATCCGAAACCAACTCAAAACAGGAGAAAAACAGACTGCAGGTCTCGCGGTCGACCGTGGCGGTCGACTGGGCTGCGGTCGACCGCGGTGGTCGACCGGACTGGGGTTTCCCAGATTCTCATGAGTTGGCCATATGTGCATGTTTCAACACTTCTATCTCTCATGTATGAACTCGTTCATACTCAAAACACATGGTACTGTACCATTTAATAATATTTATCATACTAAATATCCACATATCATAATTTATCACACATAAACTTTATTATTCATAAATTATCGGGGTTTTACAGAAGGCAATTTTAATTTTTTAAGGCTAACATCTTGAGCTTGCAAATCATTTCTGATATTCAAAGCAGTCAGATCTTGGCGCGCCCGTAGGTCATCCTTCGACTTGTTTGCATCTTGTAGGAGAGTTGATACTATGTTATCACATATATTTTTCTCAATATGCATGACATCTAAGTTGTATCGGATTTTAAGATTTTTTGCCAGTAAGGTAACTGAAAGAAGAAACTAAATTTAGTTCATCCTCTAGGTAATTTTTGGGCTTCGTCCTCAACTTGCATTTTATGGACCTTTCGCTTACGCTTCAATGGCTTTTTTGACTTCAAGTAATCTCTTACTCTGAGCGGGTTAAATTTAGAATAGCTATTTTACAGATTTGTATATTGGTAATTTTTAATTAGGTTTAATTGTGTGAATTATAAAGTAGGTTTTTTAAGACCATACCTCTTCTAAATGTTGTGATGCCTGCATAATATCGCCATGTTAAATTTTTATTATATTTGTAAAGAGTCTTGTTGGAGATGCTTTTGATTGATAGCTTGTTCTGAATGAGCCTTGCATAATAACTTAAAATTATAATATTTGTTATTTATTATGTTATTTGGATGGTTGCTTGATTTACTTATCATTCTCTTATTTATTTAGTTATT
>NC_033798.1:33152504-33155094 GCF_001876935.1 Asparagus officinalis
TTGCGATAACGTGCATATCTCCCTAGCAAATTTGAGATGGACATAAGGTGAACTTTATGTTTAGTGGCATTTAATAAGAATTTTGGTAATGAAATATATTACATGTGTATCTTAAGCTATTGATAAGTAAGTATCATGTGTATATATTTTATCCACAATAGTTGTTGATATATGAAATCACACAGTCAAATGAAAGCAGATTAAGTTGACGGAGGTCATCTAACTCTCCAAATGTCTTGGCTTTGGGCAAGATGTACTTCCCTGCACAAGTAATGAATCATAATAGGGCGGGGTGTGATTCCTCGGTTGTTCCTCCGATGATCAAGTTAGTAGGTGGTTTGTGTGGAGAAGTAAAAGGAATTGCAATAGTTCTTAAGTTCAGAGAATAGTGGAAAAAGCTTACTCTGTAATAGAAAATAGTATCTTCTTTTATAGTAATGGAAGGAGGGGTAGGAAGGTAACTTCGGTTCGGCATGGGCTGGCAGCCATGTCAGCTTTAACTTTATATATGTCGACCAATGAGTGGAGGAGAGGTCACTTTGGTTTAATGCGAAATGACGTGGGGTGTACGGTGTTGACGTGGTCTGATGTGTCATAAATACTATTAGAGATAGAGAAATGATGGCGCCTATACTACATTTAATGGCATTTATGGCGAGGTGATTGGTCATGAGTGCACAGGAGGGCCTCGAGGCTCAAGGCATTTCGTCGTCTTTCTACTCTTCTGGTGGGCGAGGAGTACCACCTTTCGAGTCGCCCTTGCAAGGTGTCAGCCAATGGGTTGCCGAGTGGCATGTTTAAGTAGTTGACTCAGCCAGGGGATGACACGTAATACCTTTTGGGTCGTCAACATGTGACGCCTTTCGAGTCGTCCTCGCAGGATGTCGGTGTGCTGAGTCAACCGAGCTAGGCTTCTGATTATCTTGAGATGCTGACCGGATTATACATAATGTGAGATACTTGTCTACCATTGATTAGAGATTATTTTCCATCACTAAAACGGCTATAACAATAGTGATTTCCCATCTTTTGTCTGGCTTATTAAGTAAAATATGAAATTTTATAATACTTATTAATATTTCTTGTATCTTCTATGAAAAATACTTGTTTGATTTGAAAAAGTTGTTTAATATGTTCTCCAATGGGAAATTAGTTAGCGCTTCTTTGATAGATATGTCTATTGTTAATATCAAATCAAGTAATTTATGTAAGTTTATGAATTTTTGGTTAATTTCCTTCACTTTTCCATTTAAAACGAAAACAGCTAGATCCTTTTGAAGGATATATCTGAACTTATTGTACATAACTCATTGTATTTTTTTCCCTGTGAATATTATTAACACCAAGGAATATTTTTTTACCCTATGAATACAACTAACATCAGAGAATAATGTTATTTTAAATATAATCAATTAATACTAAGCTATTATGTTATAGTCTTTTATTAATTTTAAGTGATTTAGTCTTCTATCAATTAGTGCTACCTTAGTATTTTTGATACTCCTACTTATTAGTAAGATTATATGCAATTATTTTATTTAGACAATGATATTAAATTTTAATCTATCAATATACTTTTCAAATTTCATTGTTTTCTTATAATTTTGAACTTATGAGGGTGTTTCAACAATTTTTAAACATTTGAGGGTGTTAATTGTAGATTTTAAATTTTAGGGGGCTACTACTAATTTCTAGATTTTATGTTTGTTATTTTATGTTTTGAAATGTCAAGATGTTTTGTGTAATTTTGAATTATTAAGGGTGTTTTGTGTAATTTTTGAAACTTTTTAGTTTTTTGACAATAATTCATGTATTATAAGATATTAGTTACTTATTATTTTTTTACCTTTTTATTATCATTTAAATTCCTTGGTGTTTACATGGTATTATCTTTCTCTATCATCCTTGAGGCTTAATTGATGCGACAAAGAGCTTTTTACGGTGGAGAAAGGGGTATCTATGTTCAAATCTAATGGTAATCCCTAGAATTCATCTATGGCATTCATAAGTTTTGAGGGTGTTTTTTATAATTTTGAACTTTTAAGGGTGTTTCTATAGTTTTTAAAATGTTGAGGGTGTTAATTACAAATTTTAAATTAGGATATTGTTAATTTCCAAATTTCATATTTGTTATCTTAAGTTTTGATATGTGATGGTGTTTTGTGTAATTTTAAATATTTGAGAGTATTTTGTGAAAATTTTTGGGTTTTTTTATTGTTGTTGTAATTTTTCATGTAACTCATTAATCTTATTTTTTTTAAATTATTGAGCTATAAGTAATTTACATGAGATTAAGATAGTATATAATTATGATTATGATAGATAATATTTAAATAAAATATTTTAAAAATGAAGGGTAAAATTGATCAATGAAAGACTTTCCCAAACTCGTGTTTTTAAAAGAAGTATGATATATATACACACACACACATATATATATATATATATATATATATATATATATATATATATATATATATATATATATATATATAGAAAGAGAGAGAGAGAGAGAGATATATATATATATATATATATATATATATATATATATATATATATATATATAGAAAGAGAGAGAGAGAGAGAG
>NC_033798.1:33155584-33167044 GCF_001876935.1 Asparagus officinalis
GGTTGGAACTTTTTGAGGCGAAACTCTGTGGATTAAGAGCTCAACTTCGGAGTTTTGAAAGCTTTGAAGACTTGGACTTTTCAGATCTGGTTCTTGGCGATCATCCACGTCAAACAAGGCAGGAGTTCAAGAGAGAGATCAGATCTGAGATCCACACGGTTATCCTCCGGATCAAAACTTGGTTTTTGATCCCGAGAAGAGTATCGATTTCGCTTGGTCGATTTCGATTACTTAGGGCTATTATTTCCTTGGCGAAATAGTACCCCCCGCTGTTATTTTCCTTCGTGAAATAACACCCGTCATACCGTGTAGATCCGACCGGATCAAGATCGCGTGGTGGTCCACGGATTAACCCTGGCGCAGGCGAAGAACCCACACAAGCGAGAGACTGCAAAACAGGATCTTGCGATTTGTTCAAAAGGAGAGTTGTAATTTTTCTTTTTTTCTTTGATTTTGTTGTAACCGGATCTTATAAAAAGACCAGATCTTTTGTAATCGAAAAACTATTACTTGAGAAAGCAATGACTTCAATGAAAACAACTTTCACCGCGAACAATCTGGCGACCACAGTGGGAGCCACCGATCTCGCTGCCGAGATCGTTGCGTCGCAGCCGCCGATCTCAATCCCGGTCGAGGAGGAGGGTGAGTATGAATTCGACCAACAAAAGTTCGAGGAGTATCTGTCATCCTCGTCCGGATCCACCTCCCCCCTCAAGTCCAAGAAGTTCTCCTCCAGGAGGAAAGTCCGTTGGTACAAAGAAGTGCAGAATACCAACGAAGATCTTACCCCAATTGATGCCGAAGTTGTGTCGGGTGAAGCTCCACCGACCTCCAACCAGGTCAAGTCTGTTCTTGCCAACTCCTCTGCCGCTGAGGGCGTAGTGACTCTCTCAAAGAGAGCCTGCCAGAGGAGACGTCAACGCCTGGCGCGACAACTCGCAAAGGCGATGGAGTCAACTGACAGAATCCGCTATGACGCGGATCTGAAGAACTGGAGAGGCAAACAGCCTCAACCACCAATGAATGACAGCTCTTCCAAGCCGCCAACGAATGAATGGATCTGTGTCAAACGGAACCGTTCAACACTTGATGAGCGCATTCGCAAGCGCCACGCACTGTCAGCGCAAGCACGGGCTCAAGTCCAAGAAGCTCGCAGAAAATTGCAGAAGGAAGTGGTCAAAAAGCCGCCACCAACCCGCCTAGTATGGAGGCCGAAGTCTGAAGCGGCGATTCAGGCTAAGCCTTCAACTCAAGTTCAACCTCCGGCGAACCAACCTAAATCGCCGATAATTCCCATAGCTACTCCGGGAGATCACGCAGAATCATCCCGAAGAAAGAAGCCAATTTTGGAGCGTCTCGGTCCACTTCCCGACGGACGATGCAATACTCCAGTTCAAGAACGTTTGGGCCCGATAAAGAAGCCCCGAACGACTCAACATGCTGGGGGTCGCCGCCACCCTCAACATGACAAAGAGATCAGGGCAGCTAGGCGCACCAATTTGCGTATTGAAGCTAGGCGCACCAATTTGCGCATTGAAGTTCAGGAGCCAGCTGAGAATTCACGCCCACGAAGGCATGTTTCGAGGCGTGTGACTCTTGAAAGCCCAAAGAAGGCAGTTCGCCCTCAGAAGGAAACGTTGTCGTCTGATGACGATAGCATTATACCTGAGAAGTCGTGCCAACACACGATAGACTACTCCGACCTTCAAGCAGACGAGTTGTACTATCGTGTTGGGGGTACGAGTAAAACCAGGAAAAGGGGTCCTCGAGAACTAGAAACTCAATGCCCCTGTTCCAAACTCATTCGGGCAGTATTGTCGGAGTGCAACTGCACCAATACAGTCCCCGAGAGAATTTCGGTCTTCGAAAGGCTCAGTACCGAAATGCCAAAACCAAGGCCTAGGCATTTCCGACAAAGAAGAATGGTGGTTGAAGACGGAGAATTTCCGAGGGTCACCTAATGTGACCAGCAAAGGGACGTCGACACAGGATAATCCCGAGTCGATTCCGGAAGTACCCCGGCGGATGACCCGTCTGCAGTCCGGAGCCATCATACGAGGAACTTATGGTAGGGTTCGGACAAGATTACCTTCAGAAGATGAAGAATCGGATGCCGGCTCTGCGGTCGCATCAGATAATACAGTATCCAGCGAGGGACAACCCCGCGAGGCACTTATGATAAGTGCGGAGCAAGTGGCCAAGATGCTTGAAGAAGCCATGGCTAAACAACAGGAGAGCTTCAGGTTCGAAATACAGATGGCCATGCAGAACATGAGAGAAATGCATGACCAACAGATCCAAGCACTGACAAACCAGCAAGGCGAACCAGGTCGTCGTAACCAGGTTAATCAGGAAGACGAGGACACGAATGCAAATGAAGTTCATAATGCCAATAACCCTCCCGTCAATGCAGGGGGTGGTAACGAGAATGCTAGTGAAAACACAGGTGAAAGCTTGAAGATCAAAACCTCGAGAGCAAAATCAATACGTTGATTTCCGCTCAAGAGATGAAAAAGACGAGCATTCCTTGTCCATACCCAAGAGAATGGGAATCAATCCCATATCCGACGAAGTTCAACCTAATTAACTTCACACCGTTTAATGGGATGGGCTCACCCACTCAGCATTTGATTTACTTCAAATCACACCTAGGGGTTATCTCTGGTAATGAGCCTCTGATGGTACGGTCCTTCGTTGGCACTCTTCGTGGAGCCGCCTTCGATTGGTATCGCCGCCTTAAGCCAGGAAGCGTGAATAGCTGGGACGATATGGAGACTAAATTCCTCACTAACTTCTTCGATGACGATACCGAGATATCCATCGGGTCGTTGCTTGACGAGAAACAAAAAGACGGGGAATTGGTTGATACCTTCGTCAAAAGGTTCCGGAACAAGGCAATGAATTGTCGGGACCCGATCACTGAGGAGTTCATTCTCCAGATTTTCCACAACAACCTCACATTGGACGTGTTGGAAGCAATGGGGACAGCACCATCCAAAACATGGAAGGATTTGAAGGTCCGAGGAGAGCAAGCTGAGCGATTCCTCAGAAGGAAGAAGGCGGAAAGAGGCCAACAGGCGACGAATGCTCCAAAACAGAATTTCGTCCCACGAGGGAAAGGTAAGGCACATGCTAATGCAGTTGATGCTAATCAAACCTTTTAATTGCAACCTCAGCAACAGCAGCAGCAACGAGCACTACAACAGTCGCAATGGCAACAACGGCCTCGTACTCCTTCAAAGATGACAAAGTTCCCGGCATCTTTAAGTACCTGTTGGAGAATAACAAAATCCAGCTGCCGTCAATCGTGGATCAAGAAGGAGCTAGCAAAGTGACGGATCCGAAGTATTGCACATACCATAGAGCGGTCCATCATCCTACAAAGTCATGCTACCATCTCAAGGATAAAATCCAGGCGTTAATTGATGTAGGCGTCATAACTCCGAAGCCGTCCAAGAATGTCGGAGCAAATGCAGTATCAATTAGCTTTGGATCAGTGCCCACAGCATGGTTTAAACCAGAACGCATCACCAAAGTAGGAATGAAGACAGTGAATGATGACCCATATGGACAGCGCCAAAAAGGACTCGTGCCACACACAGCCCCAAACGGCGAAATCCTCTGGGTTCATCCTGATCTTATTGAAGACGATCAGTGGACGACTTCCTCGACCAGAAAGGGTAAAGGCAAGTCCTGCAATGCTACCTCCGCGATCTTCGAAGAGGATGGTAATGAAGCTCCTACCTTCTCGCTCTCCGAAGAAGAACAAGAAGTCTTTGCCACTAGAAGCGGAAATGAGTATCACTTTAACTATCCATCACCTAGTGATCAGTTAGCTGAGCAGGGGGCAACTAAACGGGGACCAGCCAAAACTCTCACGGAGCTGGGTGTGATCACGACTCCTAGACCGGTCGAAGAAGCTCAACGACAACCGGTTGATAAACAGAAAGAAAAGAGGCCCCAGGAGGTTCAGAATCCGAAGCAGTCTCGTTTCAGTCGTCCGATTGGAAGAGATAAACCGGAAAGCTCGAACGCTCCGCACGTGTTCGATATTATGGCTCAACTAGCTAACATCCCAGCACGGATAACATTGTATGAGTTGCTGCGGTTGTCTAAAGAAACCAGGGAAGCCTTGTAAGAAGCCTTGGCCAATTCAGAAGTGTTCCTTACTCGGATCAAGCCGGCACTTGAAGAGCCAGAACCGTTGGGTAAGATCCGGATAAAATGTCAAATGGGTGATTTGAAGACGGAAGTCACATGTTATGTGATCGATGCCGAGACTTCATATAACTTACTATTGGGTCGACCTTGGATCCATAGTAACGTTATAATCCCCTCCACTCTCCATCAGTGTTTGAAATATGTCGACACTGATAATAAGGTTAGGACGGTGGTCGCGGATAAGCAACCATTCAAAGGGTATGAGAATTATTTCACTGATTCTCTCTTTTATGGTAACGAATCCGATACTGAATCATCGGCCCATGGCACGGACAGCGGAGAAGAAGCTGATACCAAAGCCGGACTTGATTACAATGGAGGTTATGTTTTGAACGACATTGTACCCTTTATAATCAACCTTGACGATGAACAATCGTCAGACGGCAGTTGTAACTGGCAACTTGCCAATAATGAAATAAATAACGATTTAGAGTACTCACTGTCTCTTGATGATGTGATGAAAGAATTGTATGATAATCCCGATTTATATGTGCCGCTTCGATCGTCCTATATGACAAAGAAACGCCTCCAGCATTCTTTCGGAACAACCCTGGTCATCCCCACCAAAATAGGAGGCCAAAGAGAAGTGATTTACGGTAAAGGAGAGGGCTCTCCATTACCAGATCATTTCTTAAGGGAAGATGAAAATGATGACAAACCTGGTCGGCATTTATCTAAGTATAGTCCGGAAGCGCGCAAGCTCATGGAAAAACAGGGATATGATTTCACACTCAGAGAAGGTCTATACTTCGGTCGAGGTCCTCGTATTCCAGCAAAAGCAGCATATGTACCAAAAGGGAAACCGGACGATTATTATAAATATAGACGAGGGTTAGGGTATGAATCTTCTTCAGAAGACGAATGTTGCTGGTTAATCAATAACCAATCATCTAAGCAATACAAAGATGGGTACTCGTCAGATTCCTCAGAATGGGATTTCGATACAAGTCTGGGGGAAGCATTCAAAGCCCTAATGGCGAACATGGCTACAGCTGATCCGTCCACAATAGAGGACGACGATCAAATGCCAACATGGGAAGACCCATGGGTTCATCACCTGAACATGCAGTATGGTGATAGGTTCGAACAGAGAGAACCCCTGAACATGCAGTATGGTGCTAGGTTTGAACAGAGGGAACCCCCCACTGAAGATAAAATAGTCCAAATTAACATGGGTGACGAGGCCAACCCAAAACCTATATTCATCAGCGATAGTCTTCCCTCAAATAAGAAGGAGGAATTAATTGCTCTCATCAGGGAATATATTGATGTCTTCGCTTGGAACTATGAAGATATGCCAGGGCTCGACCCAAATGTGGCAATGCACCGCCTCGGTATCAAGTCGGATGCCAAACCTGTCAAACAATAGCAAAGACGGTTTCGTACACAGATTATGGAAGCCATTGAGGCAGAGGTTAAGAAATTGATCGAATCAGGATTTATCCGAGAGGAGCAACATCCAGACTGGCTAGCCAATATCGTTCCAGTCATGAAGAAGAATGGTAAAATCAGGATCTGTATCGACTTCAGGGACCTGAATACAGCATGTCCAAAAGATGACTTTCCTTTCCCAATCACAGATGTCATTATCGACAATACGTGCGGATTTGAGAGAATGTCTTTTATGGATGGTTTTTTAGGATATAACCAAATCAAGATGCACCCAGATGACGAGAAGCATACAGCGTTCAGAACGCCCCTTGGTTTCTTTTGCTATACGGTGATGCCTTTCGGTCTAAAGAATGAAGGCGCCACATACCAGCGAGCAATGACTAAGATTTTCCAGGAACACCTCAGGAAAACAGTCGAATGCTACGTTGATGATTTGGTTGTAAAAAGTCGCAACAAAGAAGATCACATCAAGGACTTGAAGATGATGTTCGATCTCATGCGGAGTCATCAATTAAAGATGAACCCCACTAAATCCTTCCTTGGAATGTCCAGCGGAAAATTCCTTGGATTCGTCGTCACCACTAAAGGTATACATATCGATCCTGATAAGGTGAAGTCGATACATGAACTGCAACCCCCTAGGAATCTAAGAGAGCTTAGATGATTGCAAGGGCGGTTAGCTTACATCCGGCGGTTCATCTCAAATCTTTCTGGGAAGTGCCAACCATTCTCTAAACTAAACAAGAAAGGGGTGTCATTTATTTGGGACGATGCCTGCCAAAAAACATTCGAAGATATCAAAATATATCTGACGAATCCTCCAGTTCTCGTTGCACCAAAATCAGGTAAACCGTTCTTGATTTACCTCAAGGCGATGAACCACTCGATAAGTGCTTTACTAGCACAAGACGATGATAACGGTCATGAACAGGCAGTCTATTACCTAAGTCGGACCTTGGTGGGCGCCGAGTCTCGATATCCGATGATTGAGAAAGAATGCCTCGCATTGGTATTCGCAATGCAAAAGATGCGACATTACTTGGTTGGACAGACGATTTACGTCGTTTCTAACGTTAATCCAGTACGGGTATTTATGACGCAACCAGCCTCTATGAATTGGCGATTAACGAAGTGGGCCCTTCTCTTGTCCCAATATGATTTGCACTTCAAACAGCAGAAGTCAATCAAAGGACAAGCGATTTGTGATCTTTTGGTGGCAAACCCGACAACGGATATAGCAGAAGTATATGATGACTTGCCGGATGAAACCCACGAAGTTAACACTACATCGCACCAACAAGTATGGCAATTATACTTCGATGGTGCTTCGAGAGCAGTTAATAGGGCAATAACCCCCGGATGTTCTACAGTCTCCTCCGGAGTTGGAGTTGTCTTAGTTTCCCCAGGGAAGCATGTGATACCTCGGGCTTATTCAATGACTAGTCCCTGTTCCAATAATGTAGCCGAGTACAACGCGCTTCTCATTGGACTCAATTTCGCCAAGGAGCTGGGGGTCAAATATCTCGAAGCTTTTGGGGATTCTCAATTGATAGTCAACCAAGTCCGTGGAGAATATGAAGTCAGGAACCAAGACCTGATCCCGTACCACCAAGAGGCCATCAAAATGGCAGATTCTTTCGAAGAATTCTTCATTGAATACATCCCTCGCCTCCAGAACGCTTATGCGGATGCACTGGCAGCGCTAGCGGTATCACTGGCACAACCTCCCGAAACTGAACTATTATTCACAGTAAGGACGCATCAACTTTGCATACCCATATACGATATGGATAATGAAGAGGAAGATGATAGAAACATAAACGCCAATGAGGTGAATTCAACTCAAATTGGGTCTGAGTCCCGAGATTGGCATTTTCCTATCATTGCTTACGTCCAATATGGTATTTTGCCAGAGGATGTAAAAGAAAGGGAATCAATCCGTAGAAGAGCACCAAGATTCTTCTATAATACCGAGACCCATACATTATATCGTCGAGGGTACGATGGTTTTTTACTCCGATGCCTTTCGAACAGAAAAGCAGAAGAAGTTCTTAAGGAAGCACACGAAGGAGAATGTGGTGCACATCAGCCCGGTCCCAAACTGTATGATCGCATCAGGAGAATGAGATATTTTTGGCCAACAATGGTTCGTGATGCAATCGAATACGCCCGAGAATGTCATGCCTGTCAAGTACATGCAAATTATATGCACCAACCACCAGAGCGTTTACACACGTCAACCACATCTTGGCCATTCGAGACATGGGGTATGGACATTGTCGGTCCTATTTTTCCCCCTTCAGTCAAAGGTGATCGATTCATCCTCACAATCACGGATTACTTTTCAAAGTAGGCCGAAGCGATTCCGCTTAGAGAAGTGAAGACGAACAACGTCATCAATTTCATCAAACATCATGTCATATACCGACACGGTGTGCCAAGACGGATCATTCATGACAACGGTCCTTAGTTCATAAGCAACGCTTTCGTCAAGTTTTGTGACAAGTTCAAAATTCAAGATGTTTCGTCAACAGCTTATTATCCCGCCGCGAATGGATTAGCTGAGGCGTTTAACAAGACAATCATTAAGATCCTGTCAAAGCTCGTAAAGACCAATAAATGAGACTGGGATGATAAACTCGGTGAAGCACTCTGGGCTTATCGTACCACCGTACGCACACCTACAGGAGCTACCCCATATTCGTTGGTATACGGATGTGAAGCTGTACTATCATTGGAAATCCAAATCCCATCCCTTCGGATCGCTCTCGCAACTGAGATGACGACAGAAGAGCAACATCAGAAACGTCTCAAAGAACTCAAAATGTTGGATGAAAAACGCTTAGAAGCTCAACAACACATTGAGTTTTATCAAGCCAGAATATCTAGGGCTTTTACAAAAGAGTCCGACAGAGAAGCTTCAAGGAAGGAGATCTGGTCCTCGCTGCTCGCTGACCGATAATCCTCAATTCCAAGAAGAAAGGTAAATTTAAACCCAAATGGGAAGGACCATTTGTGATAGACACAGTCTACTCAAACGGTGCATATCGCCTGATAACTCAAGAGGGCGTCAGGCAATTAATGCTAATAAATGGGAAGTTCCTGAAAAAGTACTATCCCTAGTACATTCAGGATAACCCATTTACCGGGAAGTTCCTTGAAGAATATTACACTTAATATTCTAGAGGATAACCCAAAAAACGTTTTCACCACCAAAATCCCTCACTGATCAATTTCAATTAACAGTGAGTCCACCAAAAGTGTCTTCCTGACCCAAACCACCAGCAAATTCCCCTCTTGAATCTTTTCATGAACAAGAGGTCCACTTTCAGTTCAGAGTCCCCTTTCGATAAACGAAAGAACTCCCTTCTTTTTCTCTTTGGTTAAGCCTTCTCATGGTTATAACCGAAGTTAAAACTTCACTTCGATAAATGAGGAACTCATCTCCGGATTAGATAACCAGTCCTATAAAAGGTAACTTTATCTAGATCTTCTAGATTCTCGGAGTGGAGATCCCACTTCTAGTTTCTTTTTCGCTGGAAATAGAATATAAAATTCTTCCTTTCCAGAATCAAGGAATAGAATATAAAATTCTTCCTTCCTTATATTAGGATTCGCCTTCACCCTAAAAGAAGACCGGGAAATAGAATATAAAATTCTTCATTTCCCACACCAACCTTTTCTAAAAATTTGTCAATCTAGGATTCATCCTAGGAAGTTTATCCCGAATCCTAAGCAGGGATAAGTCTGCACCTAACACGCGCTGTCGGTTTAGTCTTTATCCGTATAAAAAGACACCAAAGTTCGATTCTGGGGTATTTTATCCTAAAACCTAAGCAGGGATAAGTCTGCGCTTAACCCGCGCTGCCGGTTAGCTCTTAACCGTTAAAAAAAATACTCGCCCACATATTCGACATTGTGGCAGGTTGTTATTAATGACACCAAAATCCATGCCTTACACGCATGAGGAATTTCATCCTGAATCCTAAGAAAGGATATGCCAACGCCTAACACGCGTCGCCGGTTTAGTCTTTCTCCGTTGAAAAAGACACCAGAGTGCGATTCTAGGGTATTCTATCCCGAAGCCTAAGTAGGGATAAGTCAGCGTCTAATACACGTTGCTGGGTAGCCTATTCCTATAACAATGGCGAAGTCTACGTATTCGAAGTCGTAGCAGCAAGTCTCAGAGAATTCACTCTCTTAGCGCAACGTTACATGCGGAACGGATTTTGACAATCCGCATGCTAGCCCGATTCAAACGGTAGTCGGTAAAGGCTTATCAAACCCGTTGAAGGCTGGGGGTTAGCCAAAAATCCTAAAGTTAACACCTAACACGTGTCGCCGGGTAGCCTATTCCCGTAACAAATGGTAAAGCCTATGTATTCAACATCATAGCACAAAGTCTCAGAGAATTCATTCTCTTAGCACAACGTTACATGCGGAACGGATTTAGACAATCCGCATGCTAGCCCGATTCAAACGGGAATCGTTAAAGGCTTATCAAACCCGTTGAGGGCTGAGGGTTTGCCAAAAATCCTATGAGTATTATGGTCAATCATTTCAAACAGAATAAGGAATCATAATAAAGATAAAGATAAAAACCAGTTCCACTAAGAGAATCAAAAGTCAAAGTATTCAGCAAATGAAATCATACATCAAGCCCATGGCTAAAAATCTGGTATTCAGCAAATCAAATCATACATCAAGCCCATGGCTAAAAATCTGCTGACTAAACTTAGACAGCTTCTCATCATAAGCTTGCCTAAGCTCATCCTGCAACTCGGTTCTGATGGAATCTTCAGTCGCGGCTAAAGTCTTCACAGCAATCTCCTCCGTCTCAACCAGCTTCTGCTTCAGGGATTTCAACTCATCAGATAAAGCAGTGTGGGCTTGCTGATTCTGTACCTTCGTCATCTGAAGAATACTCAAAGTCTCCTCTTCTTCACGGAGTTCTCTTCGGAGCTGGTCTATCTGGGTCTATCTTGGTCTCACAAGAGGTAATGGAAAAATCAAGCTTGTCGAGTGAAGATGATCTAATAGCAAGGTTAGCCTCAACTCGGTCTACCCGGTCCCGCTGCACCTGAATCTCGAGCTCAGCAAAAATTCGAGTATCGCGCCATGTCTGTAAGCAAGCATCCAAATTGGCAGCAATGAATGAAGAGGCACCTGCATCTCGGAGCTCGCAAAACAGCTGAAGCTCGTGCTCTAGGCAATCAAGGTCATCAACTATAGCCTTCGCCAGATCCGGGTATCATGCATCCCTTATTGAATTTATTCTAGAATCAAAGAAAGGCTTAAACTGATGAAGAAAAAGTCCACCGTGGAAGAGTTTGCCAATCATAGCATTCACGAAGGAGAAGAAGGAGCAGACTTCTATGCAGATGACGATCAAGAATAGAAGCCATTCAAAAGTCCCGTCATACCGATTGAAGGTTGGGGCAATCATATCCAAAGCATTCCAGACTCTTCTATAAAAGAACGAGGCTGAAATACTTTGGAGGGGGTATCTGTAGGCGTATAAAACTGCTTATAGGTCCCTTAACACAGCTCGGCACGGTGAATCGACAAACCAACGAACCATCGGGCGATGTATCCAAGCATGATCGTTAGACCACAACATCGAAGCTAAGTAAGATGCGACGAAGCAGATTAACGAGGCGACAAGGTTAAACACCAAAGCGGATTTACTGCCAAATCAAGATCCGGACTGCCAAATCAGAGTCCAGATCAACAATAAAGTTGGGACAAACCGCGAAACCGGAAAATGGACACAAAACCCAACACCTGGAGGACTCGGCCAAAACCAAGCCACCTCTAGGTGGCTCGGCCAAAGCCGAGCCACCTCCA
>NC_033798.1:33167054-33181921 GCF_001876935.1 Asparagus officinalis
CACAAAACCCAACACCTGGAGGACTCGGCCAAAACCGAGCCACCTCTAGGTGGCTCGGCCAAAACCGAGCCACCAAGAGGTGGCTCGGTGGCCGAGCCACCTAGGTGGCCGAGCCACCTGTGGCCGAGCACAGATCCGGGCACAGATCTGGGAGCCTATAAATAGACCCCTAGGCTCATTGTTTGAGAGGTTGGATTCTTTGGAGGCGAAACTCTGCTGGATTGAGAACTCGACTTCGGAATCTTGGAGCTTTGAAGACTTGGACATTCTAGATCTGGTTCTTGGCGATCATCCACGCCAAATAAGGCAGGAGTTCGAGAGAGATCAGATCTGAGATCTGCACGGTCATCCTCCAGATCAAAACTTGGTTTTTGATCCCGAGAAGAGTATCGATTTCGCTTGGTCGATTTCGATTACTTAGGGCTATTATTTTCTTGGCCAAATAGTACCCCTAGATATTTTTTTCCTTCGTGAAATAACACCCGTCATACCGTGTAGATCCGACCGGATCAAGATCGCGTGGTGGTCCACGGATTAACCCCGGCGCAGGCGAAGAACCCACACAAGCGAGAGACCGCAAAACAGGATCTTGCGATTTGTTCAAAAGGAGAGTTGTAATTTTTCTTTTTTTCTTTGATTTTATTGTAACTGAATCTTATAAAAAGACCGGATCTTTTGTAATCGAAAAACTATTACTTGAGAAAGCAATGACTTCAATGAAAACAACTTTCACCGCGAACAGTTCTCAGCCTCCTTTCTTTGTTTACAGATCCAAATCCCCTCTCCTCCTCTCAGCATCTCCGCTCTCCTACGTTCTTTTGTCCGTCGTCGCCAATCTCCCCGCTGTTGTCTGCACCATCTCCGCTAGCTGTGGTCCACCCCCTCTCCGCCCGCCCTTGATGCCGCTCTTTGCCCCCTCTCTTCTGCTTAGGATCTGAGCTCCACCGTTAAGACTTGAACTCCGTCTTCCCCTCTCTATCGTTCCCTCTCTGCCGGTAAGACCTGATCTCTGCTGCAGCGTCCCCCTCTCTGCCTACCGCTCTCCGCCGCTCAGGATCAGAGGTCACTATTGTCCATCGTAGATCGACAGAGCTTCGTCGATCATGTCCCCTCGACAACTTGATTCCTCGACTCGCTCAGATCCCCTCCTTGACACTGTGTCACCTCGATACCGCTCGGGTCCCTTGACGTCGCTTTCCACTACTCGATGCACTCAGATCTGATCGAGGCGTTGATGTCGCCCGACACCTCCTCCTCTGTGTGGCCCTCCTCATCCTCCTTGATGCCTCATATTCTCTCGACGCCTTGACACCTCAGATTCCTTCCTCGATGCCTCAGATTGATGCCTCGATTATTATAAAACAATAGTTTTATGCAGCTCTCTTGTATGCACTTAATTCACCATATGATGATTGTAAAACTATAGTTTGGACTCTGTAATTCACATGTTAGGATGTTTATTTTATATTTTTTCGTGTAAGGCCATCTCCAACCCATCGCACCAAAATGGTGCAAACTCTGCACCAAAATGGTGCAAAAGTCACATCAAACAGTAATTCATCTCCAACCTATTACGCTATTTTTTGCACCAAAAAATAATATTCTCAGTATATTCCTTTTTATCTACTTTTATATTATTTTTTTTATTCCTTATATTTTTAACTATTTCAACAATTAACCCTACATATCAAAATTTTTTCACATATTTTTCAAACAAAATGATTTATTATTTAAAAAATTAAACTAATAAAATATTATTTTATTAATTAAAATAACTTGTTTGCTAAAATATTATATTTTTATTATTGATATTGCCAAATATTTTATTTAAGAACACAACAGAAAGTAAAATATAAGAAAATAATTAAACATTAACAACAATGTAAAAATTACAAATTCAATGTGCACTTAACTATCTGAATTAGTGTATTCCTCCCATAGATGATCTATCAATGCATTACGAAGCGCAATATGGGCATCTTTATCCTTTATTTGTTTGTAACGTGCAATAAATTGATTAAATCTTATAATTTCATCAGTTACAATATCAACTTCTGGTGTTGGTGCTTCCCTCACTTCTTGAATTGGTGCATAAAGATCATGTTCATCCTCGATTATCATATTGTGCATAATAATGCATGCAGTCATTATGTCATGTGACACATATTTTTTTCCAAAAACGTGCTGATCCTGCCATAATTACAAATCGTGACTGGAGAACTTCGAACGCACGTTCTACATCTTTTCTACATGCTTCCTGTTTCATGGCAAAATATTTTTTCTTCCTACCTTGTGGCTGTTGGATTGTTTGTACAATAGTAGCCCATTTTAGATATATACCATCAGGTAAATAATAACTCATGTTATACTCTTTTCCTTGAATAACATAGTGAGCGGGAGGAGCAATACCTTGAGCTAGATTAGAGAAAAGATTAGATGACTCCAGCACATTAATATCATTATTGGTGTCTGGCATACCAAAATATGCGTACCATATCCAAAGATCATAATCTGGTACAGCTTCAAGGATAATAGTTGGTGACATACTACGTCCTGCGTATTGCCCAGACCATGTCATTGGACAATTTTTCCATTTCCAATGCATACAATCAAGACTTCCTAACATTCTTGGAAAACCATGTTTTTTACCAATATAGAGTAGCCTAGCAATATCATTAGCGTTAGGTGTTCGTAGATACCGCTCTGCGAATATCTCCATCATAGCACGATAAAATTTTATCATACTTTCAATTACTGTTGGCTCACCTATTTTAATGTATTCGTCTGTAGCATCAGCTAGTAGACCGTATGCCAACATGCGAAAAATAGTTGTTACTTTCTGTAACGATGATTATCCCATTCTATCAGGTCCATCACTTTATTGTTGGAAGTAATAGTCATGATCATTCACTGCATCAACAATACGAAGGAACAAACTTCGAGACATCTAATATCGACGACGAAACATATCTTCACCAAAACGTGGATAATCGGCAAAGTAATCTATGACCAAATTCTGATGTGCAGTTTCTCGATCGCGGTTGATCACTGCATGATCGGGAATCGAGCCACCATGGATCGGTTGGTAGTTTTATTGACATAAATTATTAGCGAGGATCATGTTGTTGTTAATGTACTCACGAATTACTTCTTCGGTTTCATCAATCGCTGCCATGATCTTTTTTAGAAAATTATCATTATCCGAAGATGAAGATGATGATAAATATGATGGATCTCCAGCATCGAAATTCATTTTTGAAGTAAGAAAATAATGACTGAAGTATGCAGAAAGGGGAATAATAATTTTAACACAACAACGAATAATTGTGTGGAGGAACCTAATCTAGTATGCTATTTATAAAACTTTGCTTAGTTGTATACGTTGAACAATGTGTAAAGCTGAGCTGAGTTCAGTAAATGATTTCCAGCTGTTATCAATTTGTCACAAAATTTTAATTTGCTTAGCTGTATACGTTAGACAATGTGTAAAGCTGAGCTGATTTTAGAAAATGATTCCTACTCATATAAAGTTTTCATACAATTCAATGAATGTTTAGCTGTATACGTTGGACAATGTGTAAAGCTGAGCTGATTTTAGAAAATGATTCCCACTCATATAAAGTTTTCACATAATTCAATGAATGATTAGCTGTATACGTTAGACAGTGTATAAAGCTGAGCTGATTTCAGAAAATGATTCCTACTCATATAAAGTTATCACACAATTCAATGAATGCTTAGCTGTATACGTTGGACAATGTGTAAAGCTGAGCTGTTTGTACACAACGATTCAATTTCAAATGTTGACCACCGACAAATTCAAATTCAAAAAAAAAAAAACAAATTTGAATTGGCTATAAATAACATTCATGAATTCTACTTCAAACCACCCAATTCGAAGTATTTCTTTAAAGTATTTCTAATCTCCAAACGAACCGCTTTTTACAAAAAAAAAATGTATGTTCGATCATCTGGATACACGGTTACTGAAGATGTGCTCCTTTGTCAAGTATTCATGGATATTTCTCAAGACCCTATTATCGGTAGAAACTAGTCTTGAGATGCATTTTGGTCTCGTGTGGAGGACAGATACAATGAACTTCGAGATCAGTATTTTGAGGTTCGTACGAGCCAATCAGTTCATTCTCGAATGGAAATCATAAGTAATGAAGTAAGGAAATTAAATGCGTGCTTGAGACAAGTAGAAAATCTGAATCCAAGTGGTGCTTCATATGAAGATATTGTAAGTATTCTATTAATTATCTTTTGAAATTTATTATTATTATTGAAATACATAGCTTGATGTTTACTATAATTTGCAGTTAGTTCGAGCAAAGATGTTATTTATGCAAGAACCAAAGTACAAAAAAGGTTTCAACTTTGATAATGTCTGAAATATGGTTAAAAATTTTGAAAATTTTAAAGATGATGTCCCCACAGCAAGACAAGTTGGTCGAAGACAACCCCAAAGTGTGAACTTCGACTCGTCATAATCAGATAATCCCACTCCGGAATCTCCTATATCAACATCTCCTGGACTGTCATCATTTACTCCACCTAAATGACCTATTAGGGTAAAAAAATCCAAATTGAAAAGGAAAATAATGATCATGAGTCAAGTGTAGTGGACTCAATCGACACAAATAACAACTTACTTATAGACAGGTTAGACAAGACGAGCTTGGACATGCAAGTAGCATTTGATATCGAACGAGAAAAGATAGCCATGAAAAAAAAGATAGAGATGAATGGAAAATTATAATGAAAGATTTGAATTTCATTGCTGATCCAACCATACGTGAGTATGTTCGAGCTCAACAAATTAAAATAATACAAAAATGAAATCAACAAGAACAAGGATCTGCTTCTAATTTTGGTAATTATTTCAATGATATTGGAAACTCTAGATCCGATCTACCAGATTATTGAGAGTTGCTTGTCCATCTTATGTAATGTTATATGTCTACTTTATATTTTATGTTTTATTTTAATGCAGTTTTATATAATATGTGTCAGTTTTTATATGTTATGTATTTCAGTTATGTAATTTATATTGGAATTATGTATTAGGATTGCTCTTTATATTTTTAATTTGTATATCATGGGACTTTAATTATAATGTCTAGATTTTAATATTATAATTAATAATAATGTCTTTTAAATTTTAACATTATTTTTATTTTTAAAAAATAATTTATTTTGTCCAAATTATACAATTGGGGTAAAATTATAAAATTTAAATATTATTGGGGTTGTTTTATAAATTTAAATAAAACAGTTGGGGTTAAATTATAAATACATAAAATTAAAAGGTAAAAATAAAAAGTTAAAAAATTAAAAATTAAAAAAATAGTAACGGAGTGAGAAATAGTGCGACGCCATATTTGGCGTCGCATTGTTCATATCCGCTAAAATGCCGCAGAGAATGACGCTGGATTGGAGAACCAACGCAGCGGCAAATGGACTGTTTGCGGCATTTTGCCGTTGTGTTGGAGATGGCCTTATAATTCATTCAGATTATATATCACTTTTTCTGTACATATGAGTGCTGATGAAACTTTGATGTGCTCTTTTCAAATTCTGAAGCCTGCAGAAAAGAAGCCAAGATTTTGTGTACATATGAGTGTTGATGAAACTGTAGTATGCAAAACTGCGGTATACAAGATAACAATTCCCTAACCAAACTTACATAGTAAAATTATATGTACAACTTAGACTCCAAAAATTATATGAACAACATGCACTACAATAATTTAAGCGGTTAGGAGTGGTCGAGATTAAAGGAGGAGATGGCAATGGAAGTCATCGATCTTGAAGGAGGAGATGGCGTCGAGGCGTACAAAAACTAGACTAAATAGTCATCAGCACTCATATGTACACAAATAGTGATATAACATCTGAATGAAAAATTTAAACGGGAGAACCAAAGCTCAATGATTGTTATCGTGATCGATTTATTGTATTCTAGATTTAAAGGTATGAGAGAGAGAGAGAGTGTTTGTGTATACATATGATAATTTATATTTGTATGTCTAATTATAAACTTACAATAATTAAATATACCTAATATTATATTATGTTTCTATTCATTTTATTTTCACAGTGAAAGGATTGACAAATCTTTTGTCCACGTGTTCTATAAAGTTTTATATAAATCTGAGTGATAATAAGTATGTTGTTCAAACTCAAGGGTATTTTATAAATTTTTGTGAAATAATATAATTCCCTTTCTATAAAATTTATTCGCAATTATTAGAATTATAAGTAAGTATTTTACTTATCTTATTTCTACTTATCCTCAGTTATATTGATGCGCCAACCCAATGCCAAATTTTGGAAATCGAAACAAGATCACTAAGCACACAAGTCAAATTTGAAATCGACAATGGTACAATTGATGACATTTTTGAAGTAAAGGAATTGAATGACAGTGATGTAAGTGATTATTA
The DNA here is from genome assembly GCF_001876935.1 of Asparagus officinalis. Lineage (NCBI taxonomy): Eukaryota > Viridiplantae > Streptophyta > Magnoliopsida > Asparagales > Asparagaceae > Asparagus > Asparagus officinalis. The sequence continues at coordinate 33,173,504 of NC_033798.1, forward strand.
ATTTATTCTAGTATTGAATTATTTTCTAAACTTTATATATATTCAAATTATAGTTTTTAACACTATATCAATATTAAAAGGAAAAATTGCTTCAAGGCCCCAAAAGTGAAAAATCATTGTGTAACAGCCCCATGTACTTTTTACTTTTTTGTATAAACCCAAAATACACTATAAAAGTGCCTTTCAGCCCCTCCAGCTCAGCAGAATGAGTTGTAATCCTCAGAAACCCGACTCTACCCTTCCCGCCCACTCCGCTATAGCCTCCGTGCGTTGGTGATGTTGCCCGTCCACTCCGCCATTATCGAGGCTTGCTCTCTCTCTCCTCTCTCCCTCCCGCAATCTGTCTCTTGCCCTCTCTCCGACGAAATACCCAAATCTGTACTCTAGGGTTAGGTCAAAACTGGATCAAAGATGGAGAAAAAATCAGCAAACGAATTTGAATTTATTCACCATCCTCCTCCGCCGCTGCAACGTCAGGAACATGCACCAACGAACGACAAGCGAGAAGACTCACCCTCGACCGAGGTTAAAGCACACCCCTCACCGACGTCAACTGGTGAAGATCCCCCCTCGCCTTCCAAGAAGTACGAAGACCCCCCTTTGCCATCTGAGACCGACCATGGTACCGATTCTCTCACATCCTCTCCCGCCTCTAAGTCTTCGTCCACCCATGCATCATCATCAGGGAATGTTATATTTTCCAATTTAGATAGATGTTATAGATTAATGTTGGTGCATTGTGAACTATATGCCTGGATCTATGTAATTTAATATATTAATGTTAGGGCTGAATAAATGGCTGTTATGTTTTGTTATAAGCTACTAATGTTTCTTATAAACTGTTAACTCTGGACATTGGTTGAAGGTATTGGTAGCTGATACCTGACTTTACAGAACATGTATTAAGTTTTATTGGTGGATAACAAGTTTGGCTATTGTTTGTTAAGGTGTATAGCGTAACTGTTATATTTCATTGTTGCATGTTAACTATTTTCCAATTTAGATAGATGATTAAAGAACCTTTAATTTGTATGTGTTAACTGTAGTCCTTTAACTGTTAACCTTTATAAGCAACATGTTAACCTTTATAAGCAACATGTTAACTACTTCTTATTTGTAAATTATAGATTTTGTCAAAAGTCATTAATGATGCTTTCGAAAGGGAAGATGAGATTGAGGCGTTATCAATTGAGGAGCAGCTGAAATTTTAGAGAAATGTTGCTAAAGTAAACCACAGAATATGTCGTGCATTGAGGGTATCCAAGAAAATGTAGTGTCAAACCTTCATGAACGAGATTCATAGTCTTAACAAAAAGGTTAAGGGGTTGGAGGGATCTAGTGACATAGTAGATCCATTGGTTTTAAAGGACAATGTGAAGAAGCTTATTGCACAGTAGATGAAAGGAAAGCCAACCGTGGAAGAAGAGGACAAGCATGATGTCGATGGAGAAAACCTTGATAATGAGCTCGTATTTGAGGATGAAGAGGACAAGAATGGAGAGAGAGATGAGGTGACCAAGAATGAAGGGGTCGAGGAAGATAGTTAGGGGGAGAGAGCCTTATAGATAGGGGGAGCAACTATCTATGCTATAAGAAAATATTCAATTTCATTTGCTATTGAACAATGGTTGTTTGTCATCATCAAAAAGGGAAAGATTGTTAGCCCTCTTGTTTTTATGATGATTAACAAACATCATTATTGGTGCTAATTGCTTGTTGAGTTATATTATGTAGATTATAATTTTTCAAGCATATTAGTGCCAACGTTGGAGGATTGGATGGAACAAAGAGCGATAACGATGATATCCAAGGAGGTGGAGGCATTATGATGGAGCAAAGCTTTCAAGATGTGACGCGCCTGGTTTCACACAAGGCTACAGTCCAAGGTGAACCAGAGATGTCAAACCTGCCATGCACTCACACTGTGCATAAACACGTTTCACCAATCACAACAATATCCTCTAGTAGAATCAAATAGGAGTGTAGGTACAAAACAGGCAAAATAAGGGAATAAATATAATAGACATGATATAGAAAAGATATCTCATAAATAAAAAGATTCATGTCTCAACAGTAATACATCTAATAACCAAAATAATGAGAATGTCAACATAAATCAACTAGAATCGTACTAAGGCACCAAAATAATGAGAATGTCAACATAAATCAACTAGAATTGTACTAAGGCACACTGCCTTTACAAAATAAGAATAAAACTCTAATGTTTGCATAAAACATAAAATCTACTGTGGAGCCTCTAAAAACTCATGTGTCGACGACTATGCAAGAACTCCATCATCCTGCGGTTCTTCGTACCTTTGTACTGCTTGAAAGAAGAGAAAATAACAAAAAGAACCACATAAAGAGCGTCAGAGTGCTACAGCAAGATCACCTCCATCCGCCCCAAGGGAAGGGCTGCTAGATGGAGTGAAGGCTCTATCTATTAAGCATAGTCTACCTAGATTTATTTTTTCCGTATCTAATGGAGTTAATATTTAGACACCTACAAGACGAGAGATAGTACGTCGAGCGAAATAATCCAAACAAGGAAACCCTCATGTATATACCATATGTCTCAAATTGTAGACCCCTAAATATTAACACCGAACTAAGAAAAGACAATCTAATGGAATCAACAATTGGAAATCCACAACACGAGACTGGTACGTCGAGCGAAATAATCCAAACAATAAAACCCTCATATATATACCATATGTCTCAAGTTGTGAATCTCTAATCATTGATCGCAACTAATAAGTAAAGAAAGCAGTAAAAGAATTAAGACATCAACACATCGTATTTATAATATCTTTCACTATCACTGGGAAGATAGAATAAGATACCAACACATAATTTTGTATACTTTCAAAAGTAATGTATCTCGATCATATAGTTCAGCGATAGGTCGTATTCATAACCGACATCTGTTATGCTTAGGCTATCAAGTAATTGTCTCAGTGTAACAGACTACCTTGTAGGTATCCTAAACTATATACACGGCTCATTAGTCTCATCGCGATCTTAGTACGTAACATAAGTGTGGGATGGACTACCAAATAGGCATCCTAGAAATACGGCTCACGAGCCTCATCGTACCCTAGTGCGGGACGGACAGCTAGATCAAGCCTCCTAAAATCCGACTCAATAGCCTATACATGTGGAATATTGACGCACTACCTCATGTAGTGCTGAACTGAGCTCATCAACGATATCCACCTCATATATAAACATGTATATCTGGTATATCGATGCACTATCCCATATAGTACTGAGCTGTGCTTATCAACGACATCCAACATGTGTATGAACGATTACTACTCTATTATAAACACATCTCAAACAAAACAAAACAAAACTTAGAAAATCAGCCTTAGTAGTCGACTACTAGCCTGAGTAGTCGACTACTCTGAGTTTAGCCAAAATCTGGAAAATTGAACTAAGTGTGAGTAGTCGATTACTATACATACTAGTCGACTACTCTACTATGTGAAAGTTTTTGTGTAATATATTTTGAGACAGAGTAGCCAACTACTCATCTTAGTAGTCGACTACTCTGCATACAACTGCAAACTGATATGCACAAACAGGAAATTAGCTAAACAACTTGCACTTATGCAAACTTAAACAGGATTTACATGATTTGCCTATATTAAATAGAGATTAATATGATCATAAACATAGAATTATCTTGGTTCAATTAAAGTTAACATCTTCTTTACTAAATCTCTTCAATTAACCACATATAAGCAACATGATTATGAAAACATGATGAACACTACACATGATAGATTTATATTTCGTTTTAAAATCTGATTACAAAGCCGAGATATCACAACCCTAGGTGTTAGCATGATAATATACAAGAAAAACTCAATTACTTATCAAATTAGGGTATTCACATGGGTTAAACTTAATTAAACATGGTAAAAACAAAATTTACATAAACCCTAATGATCATGATCATATTTCTAATGTTAACAGCAAGAAAAACATCAGATCTAACATAGGTTACAGATCTATTATCAAAATCTACCTTTTTATTACATGAAAGCAAGAAAAGGCATGAAAACATCGATTTAATCACCATAAATCTTGTAATTTCTAAGGGTGCAGGAACGGGTGAAGATGATCTTGCCTTAGAGTGCTGCTGGATGTTAGCCCTTATGTTTTGATGATGTTTTACAACCAGCATTATCGGTACTAATGGCTTATTGAGTGTAAATGTAGTAAACTCATTTATCAAGCTCGTTAGTGCCATTAATGGAGGATGGATGGAATATATGCTACAACGATAATATCCAAAGGAGGAGGAGGCATAATGATGAAGCGATGTTAATTCAAGAACAACAAATTCATAAAGAAGCTTCATCAAACTTAAAGCTATCAAGACTCAAGAACTGTACTTCAGACTTAGGCTTCCAGACTTGTCGTGTTGGTGATGGCTTCTTCTCCACCTCCTTTTGCAGCTTTCTACGGGCTTCCTGAGCTTGAGCCCGTGCCTGCGCTGACATCGCCCGGCGCTTGCGAATGCGCTCTTCGTTCGTTGAACGGTTCCGTTTGACGCGGACCCATTCTTTCTTTGGCGGCTTGGAAGAGTCGCCATTCATTGGTTCGGTCGACCGCTCCGGTCGACCGATGATGGTTCTGTTTATTTTCTAGTTCTCAAAGCGGCTCGCGGTCGACCGAATTTTTTGGTCTGTCGACCGACGTGATTTTTCGGTCGACCGAATGATTACCTCGGACGACCAAAATTCTCTTTGGTCAGCCGCGACTTTTTCAAACGGTCATTTGCCTAGTAAACTGCGCTTACACTTAACTGTGTTTGGCACAGTCTGAGATAAGGGTCTGAAAAGGAGATTATTATCCTATTTGGGAAGATTGGGTTTTGTTTTAAATTGATTTAATCTCTTCTATAAAAACCCCAGTCTTCTTCTTCTTCCTTTAGCCCTAACGTTTGCAAAAACCAGAGAGTCTGCTGTTTCCTGAGAAAAATTTTCAAAGCCTGGTTTCTGTGTTTTCTCTCTGTTTTTTGTGTGTGATTCACTTCCCAGCTTCAGTACTCTCTCTCTCTTTGCTATAAGGGTTGTGTAAAGAGAGAGTCTTGTGTTCGCGTGGAAAACTGTTTTCTTTTTCATTGATATGATTGTCATCTTGGGTTACAAAGATCCGGTAAACTGTTTTCTTTTTCATTGATATGATTGTCATCTTGGGTTACAAAGATCCGGTCTTTTATAGATCCGGTTACAACTAAATCAATCTTGGGTTACAAAGATCCGGTCTTTTATAGATCCGGTTACAACTAAATCAAAGAAAAAAGAAAGAAAAAAATTAAAAATTACAACTTTCCTCAACTGAACAAATCACAAGCTCCTGTTTTGCGGTTGCTTGCTTTGGTGGGTTCTTTGCCAGCGCCGGGGTTAATCCGTGGACCACCGCGCGATCTAGATCCGGTCGGATCTACACGATTATGCGGGTATTATTCCACGAAGGGAATAATAGCCGGGAGGGATTAATCCACCAAGGGAATAATCGCTCAGATCTCGAGATCTAAGACCAAGCTTAGATCTGGAGTGTAGTCTCGTGTAGATCTCAGATCTGTTCTTTCTTCCTCTCGAAATCCTGCCTTTTCTGACGTGGATGCTCGCCGAGGATCAGATCCGAATGTGCAAGTCTTCAAGTCTTCAAAGCTCCGAGTTCACTCTTCAATCCGGCAGAGTTTCGGCTCTTGAAAGTTCCACCTCCGAAAATGAACATCTCTAGGCCTATTTATAGGCTCTCAGGACAGTGGCCGCAAACAGAGAAGTGTCGGCCACCATCAGCCACTGTCGGCCACCTCGGGGTGGCCGGCACTGTGCCTAGCCACCTTGAGGTGGCTCGGCTCATGGCCAAGCCACCTCAAGGTGGCTCGGCCACCGAGCCACCTCGGGGTGGCTCGGCCATTGGCCGAGCCACCCCGAGGGGGCTCGGCTCCGTGATTCGGTTGATTGAGACTCTGATTGGTTGATCTGATTTGGCAGTAAGTTGGATTCCTGATTTGGCAGTAAATCCGCTTCTGAGTTCGAGTCCGAAATTGATCTTGATTCGATCGTGATTCGTCCGAGTCCGCTCTCGGTTGGATGACTCGTTGATTCCTCAACTCATTAGCTTGATTCTGCACGCGGGTGGATTCATTCCGTCGCTTCCGTGCGATTCGTCGATCTCGTCGCCTCGTTGGTTCGTCGGTTTGTGCCGAGCTATGCTAGGGGACCTATAAGCAATTTTATATGCCTACAGATACCCCCTCCAAAGTATTTCAGTCTCGTTCTTTTATAGAAGAGTCTGGGATACTTTGGATATGATTGTCCCTACCTTCAGTCGGTATAACGGGACCTCGGAATGGCTTCTGTTCTTGACTCCTTCAATTCTCCAGGCTTTTCGGTGCTTTGTCGAAAGTCTGTAAGAGTTCCGGTGCTGCATTTATTGTCTGACCGTTTGTCGGAATTTTTTGAACTTGAAGTCGATTCCTTTTAGCTGACTATTGATTGTGGCGTCGAGTCTTTATGCACAACGCGTTGTCCGGCGTAGTGTGGTTGAGTTATCCTTAAGAATATTTATAAACAATATTCTCCAGGAACTTCTCAAACCAAAAATAGGGAATAGTTTATACTCATATACCTTATTGGAGTATTAAGAAGCAGTTTATACTCGTATACTTTTCGGAGTGTTCTTTAGGTTCGAATAATCTGAACCGGCCCCAAAAAATGTGCCAAAAAATGCAGTATTTGGGTTCAAAATCCCTCTGATCCTTCCAAATATATGGTAGAGGGGTTAAATAGGTGAAGGAATGAACCGTAGGTTGATCAAAAGCCGTTCCAATGTTTAATTCAGCTCCAATTTGAATTCTGGTTCGAATTTGGTTCAAACTGGTTCGATTTGGCTCAAACTGGCTCATTCTGGTTCAATCTGGCTCAATTTGGCTCAATCTGTTCTGGTCTGGTCCAGCCAGGCTCAATCTGACTCAATTTGGCTCATTCTGGCTCATGCTTTCCCATCCTATGCAGGATATCGTGAGGAAGGCGAGATGAGTCCTGATGATTGTGTATCTCCTGGTGAGCCTGACTCACCGCCCCAGGTAGAAAAGCCTGCAGAGACCGCCCATGTTGGGGATTATGTCAATGAAGGACCCAGTTCGGTGATTCCAGGTACATCTTCAAGAGGTAACTTGTCTCTATTGGCCATAGTTTCCTTCCTCCTCCTTCATACTTATATCTTTTTATGTCAGATTTTTCGATTGATGACTTCGATGGGGAGGGCCTGCCTATGGACACTTCTATGTTCAGCTTCATGTATGACTCCCCTCAGATTGATGGCCAGCCACCTCAGGATATGTTTCCTGAGTCTGCACTCCCTCAGACTCCCGGGAACGGTTATTTTGAAGGTGCGTGCCTCTTCTCAAGCTAACTATAGGACTAGCCAATTCCTTGACTAATGCAACTATAATATGATGTTTCTGTTTTGTGCCTAACAGGGGCTTTTGTTGAGGCTGACTTCGCTGAGGCTGACCCTGTTGAGCCGGCTGTGCGACCAACTCCACCAGTCGATGCTGCTACAGTCTTTACATCTCCATCACCCCCAGTGACTCGAGGGGAAGGAGGTATAATTTAATTAACCGAGTAATGCCATTCATTTCTTCATTGAGGCTTTTGACGAATTTCCCTTTTTTTTTTTGTGTAGGGCTTCCTTCTCAGCTTCATGTCCTCGTTAAGGAGTTGTTATCAGGGAATGACCCTGAGAAGATCATCATCAGCGTAGAAGTCCGCTCTTATTTCTCCTCCTTGACTGCTATAATTGGCAGACTCCTCCACGACGGACTTTCTCTTCGCCAATTTAAGCCCTACCTCGATTCCAAGATAAATTTGATTAGGGACATAGGATGTCCGGATCTGGCGACGGCTATGGTTGATGACCTTGATCGCTTAGAGCGTGAGCTTCAGATGTTTCATGAGCTCCGGGATACAGGTGCCTCTTCATTCGTTGCTGCCGAGTTGGATGCTCGCTTACAGACATGGCGCGGTACTCGGATGGTTGCCGAGCTCGAGATTCAGGTGCAGCGGGGCCGAATAGATCGAGTTGAGGCTGACCTTGCCACTAGATCATCTTCACTTGAGGAGCTTGATTCTCAGATAGATCAACTCCGACGAGAACTCCATGAGAAGGAAGACGCGAAGATGCAAAATCAGCAAGCACATGCTGCTTTGTCTGATGAGTTGAAGTCCTTAAAGCAGACACTGGCCGAGACAGAAGAGGTTGCTGTGAGGACTTTAACCGCGAACGAAGAATCTGTCAGAGCTGAGTTGCAGGAGGAGCTTGGGCGAGCTTATGATGAGAAGTTGTCTGAGTTTAGTCAGCAGGTCTTTAGCCATGGGCTTGATGTATGAT